>NW_028261393.1:14204759-14302259 GCF_051295495.1 Thamnophis sirtalis | reverse complement strand
ATAGGTGCAGCAGAAAAACTACTGCTTAGCCTATTGTGTGTGAGAGAGACTTTTTGCCAGAGCTGCTGGCTCTCCTAATAAAGGAAACATTTAATTTAACTGCAGAAGGTTTGCTGTGTTTGGGAGCTGGATCACAACAAAGAGTGTATTCCTGAAAAGTTCAGTCACATGGCAAAAAAAAAGTCCACCAATTTTGACATCACATTCATTATAGCTTCAGTGGGGAGGGAGGGTTCATTGGGTTTTGTTCCCTCTGCAGCAACCCCTCCGTTCTCTCTTTATAAAACAGGTTAACTGTGCCAGGCAGGGAGGCCACTGGGACTGACATAATTAATGTCTCTAATGTGAAAGTTTAGGGGTTCATTAGATTTAGAACTCAGGCAGGTTTTTAATCAAGCATGTTATGGAGAATCATTAACAGCTAAACACAATTTGTAATGGAATATTTTGCACCGTTTAGTCATTTGTTGGCTCAGAGCAATCTGGCCCTATAAAAGGATTTTGGCTTGAAAATGATCGTCTTTAGTCATTGTGACTTGAGGACTACCTACAGATGCTGTCTAATACTTAAAAATCTACTTCATTTCAAACATTTCGTTGGGAAAACTAACTTTTGGATCCTATTGAATGGAGAGAAAAAGCCCTTTGGTTTTTTTAGATTAGTACATTATACAAGATCCATTTCTCCAGATTTTTAGATTCTCTAGTTCCCTTCTGGAGTCTTTAGTTCCCTGAAATTGCTTTCCTTTTCTTATGGGGGATATGCACACAAACATATACATGAATTTGTTGTATGTTCTACCACCGGTCAAAGCTTCCTTAAATTAACCATTTCCTAATAGAAGCATATCAGGGATGCGGTGGCTCAGTGGGTAAGGCGCTGAGCTTGTTGATCAAAAAGATTGGCAGTTGGAAGATGGAAAGTTGGAGGGGGGCGAAAGAAAGGGTGTATGGAGGGTCGAAGAGGTACATTGGGTTTCTATTTTGGGGGGTATTGTTGACAAGAGGAACGGCTATGTTTATTGTTTAATGTTATATGGCCCCGGTTATGCACAGTATATATGTGACTGTACGAAATGAAAATAGAAAATAAAAACACATTTACAGAAGAAAAAAAAAGATTGGCAGTTCGGCAGTTCGAATCCCTAGCACCACATAACCAAGTGAGCTCCCATTACTTGTCCCAGCTTCTGCCAACCTAGCAGTTCAAAAGCACATAAAAATGCAAGTAGAAAAATAGGGACCACCTTTGGTGGGAAGCAGTGGTGGGTTTCAAAAATTTTTAGAACCTCTTCTGTAGGTGTGGCCTGCTTTGTGGGAGTGGCTTGTTGGCCATGTGACTGGGTGGGAGTGGCTTGCTGGCCATGTGACTGGGTGGGAGTGGCTTGCCAGCCAAGTGACTGGGTGGGTGTGGCCAACTCGTAAAATGTGGTGAAACTCACTTAACAACGCTCTTGCTTAGCAACCAAAATGTTGGCTCAGAAACTCTGGCATTTGAAGCACGCAAGTCTTAAAGCTGTCAAGTTACAAGACCCTTGCACCCCTAACCCTTTAGGGAAAAAAACCCCAGGGGTGTTCAAACTTGATAGCTCTAAGACTTGTGGACTTCAACTCCCAGAATTCCTCCTCTCGCTCTTCATCTTGATGATGTGCGGACGGGCAGGGGGGGAGGGAGCTGGAACCTGATTCTAAATGGCATTGTAGATTTGTTGAACCTCTTCTATAGAAGAGGTTAGAACTGGCAGGAACCCACCCCTGGTGGGAAGGTAATAGTGTTCCATGCCCCTTGGGTATTTAGTCATGCCGGCCACATGACCAGAGAGACATCTTCAGACAGCGCTGGCTCTTCGGCTTTGAAATGGAGATGAGCCCCACCTCCTGGAGTCAAGAATGGCTATCACTTACGTGTGAGGGGAACCTTTACCTTTTTGTTCCCTTCTAGAACTTTATTCCTGAAACTGCTTTTCTTTTCTTATGGGGGCTACCCTATACACACAAACCCATATGTGCATTTGTTGCATATTCTACTGCCCATCAATGCTCCCTTAAATTAAATATTTCCTAAAAGAAGCATATTTCCACATCCGTGAATAAAATGAATATTCTGCTATCCGGATGCCTTGATATGGACTCATTATCCGCCTCTTGAAATGTTATAATTCCAATGTTTATACACGATTTCTTTGTTCTTCCAAAATTGCAAATTCCCCACTAAGGTTAAGTCATCCGCTAGATCTCTCTTATTCATGGGTTCTCATTTTAATATCTTTTTTTTTTAAGATATTAGTCCAGGAATCAGTATAGTTTCAACATCATACCAAGAAGTCCAAGTGCTTTGTGAAGGCTTTATAAATTGTTACTGCCTTCTTAGTATTATACCAAAGAATATGTCTTGATGAGGGTCAGCAAAGTTTCCAGGTAAATCTCACTCAATTGTTCACGCTGTAGTTGTATTGTAGCTAGCCTGGGAACCTGACAATGTGTCAAACCTTTTGCGTGTTCACCTTTTGCCTTAATTGATGGTGTATTGTCATGTTCTAAGTAAAGTATGTGGGAAGAATTACAAAAGCAGAGCAATAGATATTGCAGGAAGGGGGGTACCATGGACAGTTCTAGGTTAAGGCCATTGAGGTTAGTATATGCACCCAAGAACAACAAGCTGTTGTTCTTCAGCAGAAGATTTAAATTAAAACTGGACCGCTCAAGGCTTCTAGCTGTGCTGCCCACTAAGAAAATTAATGATGCTTTAAATGACAGAGATTGGTATTTTGGGTATTGAAATATCAGGGGTTGAATTCTTCTAGGTTGAAAAGTAAGGAGGCAAGGAACAGTGATGAAGATGGATGTGATAATGAACCCAGGAGTTGTCTGTTCACAGATGTCTTGAGCAATGTGACAATTATTTTCCAGCGGCAAATTTCCACATTTATCTTAGGTCTTAATTTTCATCACCTAAAGGATACAGATGTGGTTTATCGGGCCAAATTAAAAAAAATAAAATCCAAACTTTCCAATTAGGGGAAGTTTCTGAATTGAAATCATAGGCACATCCACGGGTGGGATTGAAAAAATTTAGCAACTGGTTCTTTACCTGGTTGCTGGGTGGGCAATGCCCGGGGAGTGGCATACTTGACCTCCTGCACCATGGCAGGTGGGGCGTTTTCACCCTCCCCAGGCTTTGGAGGCTTTCCTTGAGCCTCCAGGAGGGCGAAAACAGCCTCCCCCAGGCTCCAGAGACCCTCCGAAGGCTGAAAACAGATCCGTTTCTGGACTTCTGGAATTTCCAGGAGGCCCATTTTTCACTCTTCCCAGGCTCCAGAGCCCTTTCCTGAGCCTCTGGGAAGACAAAAATGGCCTCCCCCAGGCTCCGTTTCCCAACTTCCAGAACTTTTGGGAGGCCTGTTTTTCACCCTCCCAGAGCCGCCGTGCCTGTCCTATACTTACCTGACATGATGAACAGGCTACGTGGAGACTCCTGAGAGGGGAGGGGCAGGGGGGAAGGGCCATCCAGTCTTCTAACTACCAGTTCAGTGAACCACATGTAAAATTAGCATCCAGTTCTCCCAAACTCATCCGAATCAGCTGAATCCCACCCCTCAGCAAATCTATTGGGGACTTAATCCTATTATATATAGCTGGGTTTGTGCATTAGTTAGCATAGAGTGACTTGTTCTTTTTTTTCCCACACACACAAAATAACACACAATGACAAGAAAGCCTACCATCTCAAAAGAAGAGGAAAAATGTAAATTATGCACAATACGCCATGCACATAATTTGAATGATTTTCTAATATGCAGTATGTAGCCGTCCTTTTTCAAAATATAATTAATAGAGTATTCCTAATTTTTGCAATTCATCCCTCCCGCTCACCCTGCCAGCACTTAATCTGTTCATAAACATGGTTTCCCACGGTTTATCAGCCAGTCAATCCTTGCACCATTTCATCTTGCAATTCAAATTAAATTTCTACCAGCTCTGCATGTGAAGCACTCACAAAATGTCTATGGAGGTTCTCAGTCATCTGGGTCATGGTTGTCCCAAAGGTGCTTTTTCAGGAGGCAACTGGACTTTCTGGTTTTCCTTTCTTGGAAGATGTTTCGCTTTTCATCCAAGAAGCTTCTTCAGAGCCGAAGAAAGTCCAGTTGGACCTCCCAATGGCCAATAAGATCCCACAGGGTGGGCCTCCTTCCGATACCGTCAGCCGGACAGTGTTGGCTGGCGGGCCCCGGGAGGAGAGCCTTCTCTGTGGCTGCTCCGACCCTGTGGAATCGGTACCACCACAAAACCACGTTCGACTAAAGGGCGCTTGACGAAACCGCGTAGCTGACGTCATCACAGCGCGACAACAGCGCGGAGAAAAAAGCACGCTGTAAACGCTAAACCTAAAATTAACCCCTAAACCTAACCCCGCTAAACCTAATCCTAAACCTAATCCTAAACCTAACCCTAAACCTAACCCTTAACCTAACGCTAAACCTAATCCTAACCCTTAACCTACCCCTAAATCTAACCCTAACCCTTAACCTAACCCTAAACCTAACCCTAACCCTAAACCTAACCCTTACCTTAACTTGAATTGGCTTGCTTTCAAAGCGCTATTTAAAGCGCCCTTCTTTCTCCGCACTCGCTGTTGTCGCCCTGTTGATGACGTCAGCAACGCGGTTTAATCGGGCGCGCTTTAGTCGAGCGCGGTTTTGTCATGCTACCCACAGAGGTCCGGACCTTACCCACTCTCATGGCCTTCAGGAAAGCCATTAAAACCTGGCTGTTCCAGCAGGCCTGGGGCTGTTGACCTTAGTGTTAAGGTCCAGCCCCGATTAGAACGTATGTGTGTTGTGAATTTTAAATTATTTTTTATTTATTTTGCTTTTCTTTTTTTTCTTCTTTCATTGTAAGCCGCCCGGAGTCCTCCAGGATTGGGCGGCCTATAAATTTAATAAATGAATGAAATGAATGAGTTGCCTCTTGAAAAAGCACCTTTGAGACATTCACAAAATGTTTTGTTTCAACAACAAAAAAAGATGAAGAAAGAAGATTGTTATTTCAGATATCTTGTTTCCCAATAGGTTTCCTTTTGAAAACTAACATCACATATGTCTATGGGGATTCTCAGTCATCCAAGTCATGGTTGTCCCAAAGGTGGTTTTTCAAGAGGCAACTGGACTTTCTTGTTATTCTTTGAAGATGTTTCACTTCTCATCCAAGAAGCTTCTTCAGCTCTGATTGGATGGTAGAGAATGGAAGGATTTATATTCCTTGCAGACAGCTGGTCATTTGCATCCTTTTAGTGAGTCGTTAAGGACCCTGATGCCACAGATAGACCTCCAGGTGACTTTAACAACCTGCTAAAAGAATGCAAATGACCAGCAGTCTGCAAGGAATATAAATTCTTCCATTCTCCACCATCCAGTTAGAGCTCAAGAAGCTTCTTGGATGAGAAGCAAAACATCTTCAAAGAAAAACAAGGAATAGCAATAGCAATAGCAGTTGGATTTATATACCACTTCATAGGGCTTTCAGCCCTCTCTAAGTGGTTTACAGAGTCAGCATATCACCCCCACAGTCTGGGTCCTCATTTCACCCACCTCAGAAGGATGGAAGGCTGAGTCAACCTTGAGCCGGTGAGATTAGAACCGCTGAACTGCAGATAACAGTCAGCTGAAGTGGCCTGCAGTACTGCACCCTAACCACTGTGCCACCTCGGCTCTTACAAATCTAAAGGAAGTCCCGTTGCCTCTTGAAAAGGCAACCTTTGGGATAACATCACAATAGGCTTTTTTTGTTCATGCAACATACCAAATCCACTTAGGGTTAAGGTTAGGCCCCCATGAATTTGTAGTAAAATGGACATCCCCATTAGATTTGTAGCACATTGGTATGGTTAGGAGGGCTCTGAGCCCACCTTCCCTATGTTTCCTGATAAAATAAAATGGGTGGAGAGTAGAGAGCAAGAGGGGTAACAGGAGTCTGCCATCAATCCAGCGACCACCTCCATGTTTTTCTCCACTAGGGACACACCTCCAGTAGTCCAGACAAGAGATGACCAGAGCTTAAGCAACTGAGTACGGACAGTCATCATTCAGGAAAGGCTGATGTCAGAGTTCCGACAGATGCCCTAATTAAATCATGAGCCCTGAGACAAGCTTCAAAAGAAATCCAGTTATTTATTAGGAGCTTCATGTCGGCACGTATTTTGTGGGTTGTAGAGATCACTCCTCTCCGGGCACTGTAAAAAACCCTGGGATACAGCCTTGAGAGAGATAAGTTTGGAATGTGCATGTGTCTTTTGCTGCCATGCCGTTTCATCGGTTTCCCATCCCTCCTTTCCTATGGCAACTCGAGAGCAGGCCAGGGATGCTTTGCGAGTTAACAACTGCAGCCGATATACAATATTTAAGAGGCTTTGCTCATGTCTGCCTCTTAACCATGACTCTCTGATGTAGACTGGAGTGAGGGAGAATTAATTCTCCCAAAGTCACCCAGTGAGCTCCATCATCAAGTAAAGACTTAAACCTGTATGATATCCAGATGACTGCAAAGGATACAAACCGTTCCATCCCTCACCATTCAGTCAGAACTGAAGAAGCTTCTTGAATGAGAAGCAAAATGTCTTCAAGGAAAAAAGATTAAGGAAGTCCAGTTGCCTTTTGAAAAGCAGCCTCAGGTTAAACCCAGATGCTTCTAGTCCCAGTCACCATATTAACCATGTATTTCACTGGCTAATTGACAGTATTATCCAATAACAATACTGTGTGAAAGTGATCAAAAGTGCAGAAATAAGTGAATCTATATCGGGGACCAATTTTAAAAAAGATGTTATCCAACCACTTTTCCCCCCAGGAGTTGTTTTTCCCGTGCCTGTTTTCCTAAGCTACCTTTCAATAATGTTAAAACAAAACAAAACAAAAATCTTCAAAAAAGAAGTTTTGTGCAAGTGGCATTTATTTCCCAAGATTCAGCTCTTCTAATTGCAGTCCAAATAATAATCTTAAAGAGTACAATGTGACCGAGAAGACTGAACTATGAAATGGGAAGAGAACAAAAGAAAAAATGTATGAAAGTTGATATCAATCAAATTGCAGTAATTAACAGAGGGCTTTCCATTTATATTCATTCCCTAAGTGATGGGAGAGGGAGAGAGAAAAAAAGGCTTTCAGCTGTCTTGTCAAAATATCCACTTCAAGCTGGAGAAAAGAAATATTGTTGAGCTGAGAAATAACTGCTTGTCCTTTGAAAATTTTATTCCATCAAGTATCCCCCCTAGGTTTCTCCTTCTCTTGGCTGGAGAGCATAATAGATCAGGTGGCCTTCTAAAGCGAATGTATATGGACTACTTCTAATACTTTTAGCAAGATCAGGAGGCAGAAAAGGATCCCTGATAGCAGTCCTAAGATTGCAAAACAAGCCATCAGCTATGACACACCATGGTGCTCAGATAGCAGGCTGTTCTGACCCCCCTCATCCACACCAAAGCACGCCGAGCCAAAGATACTTTACGGAATTTATTAACAGACAGACAGGTCCTTGGCAGCAATCCAGCACAGACAAGCGTTGGCAGCTATCTAGCCTGCCAAGCTAACACTAGAGTTCTCCAACATTAGTTAATGCGTTGACTCCTGCAAAAGGGGCGTGTGCACAAGCATTCCTTTTATAGTCTTGAGAGGAGCCTAATTACCACCAGTTGAGTGCAATTACCTCCTGTAACTGCATAACTGTTCCTTATGCCTATTAGCATCGAAGAACAACTCCCGTGGCTCCTCCCCACTGCTGACCTCCGGATCACACTCCCTTGTCTCCTCCCCACTGGTCCAAGGCTCAGGCGCCTCCTGATGGCCAACCAGCCTCTCTGCACCCTGCTCAGAGTCAGAACCCTGTCCAGGGTCCTCCACATCCTCCAAAGCTGACTCATAGGGCCCCTCGCTGTCGGAGTCTGGTGGCAGCTCTAACAGCTCCTATTGGGCCACAACAGCAGGCTAAAGAAGTTGTACAGGGCTTCCACCATCCAATGTTATTACCAGAAAGATTCTCGGACACTCATTCCTTTCCACCTGATTGCTCTCGATGGATGACGACATCAGTTCTTGCTGAAATAAGAGCCCAACTTTTGCTGGGAAGAGACCATGTATCTAGGGCAGGGGTGTCAAACTCGATTTCACTGAGGGCCGCATCAGGGTTGTGTTTGATCTTGGGGGCATGGACGGGGTGGGCATGGACAAATTGACATCACTCATGTCGGGGGCATTTGTGGTGGCCCAGGTGGGGCTGGGGACAGGGATGGGCTTCAAAAAATTTAACAAGGGGTTCTCCGCCCGGTTGCTGGATGGGAGTGGCCATGATGGGCATGGCCTAGTTGGCCTCCTGTATCACAGTGGGAGGGGGAGTTTTGGCCCTCCTTGGGCTCCGGAGGCTTTCCTCAAGCCTCCACAAGGGTGAAAAATGGCCTCCCCAAGCTCAGGACTCCATCCGGAAGCTGAAAACAGGCCCATTTCTGGCCTTCCCAAACTTCCGGTAGGCATGTTTTTTGCCCTCCCCGAGCCTCCACATATGCCCTGCACTTACCTGGATCCAAAATGGCCTGTGTGGGAACTCCTGGGAGGGGGAGGGGAGGGGCCAGCCAGGAGTGGGATTTGGGATTTCTCTGAACTGCACAAAATCTTAGCTAGAGGTTCTTCTGAACCCCTGCAAACCCCCAGCAGCCCACCCTTGGCTGGGGGGATCCTTTGTCTTTAGCAGAGGAAGGCAAGACTAGGGAGAGCACCAAACGATGGCCCCTTTTGTCTGAAACAGTATAGGGTTTCCTGCCGAGGCAGAGGGTTGGACTAGAAGACCTCCAAGGTCCCTTCCAACTCATTGTATTGTATTGTATTGTATTGTATTGTATTGTATTGTATTGTATTGTATTGTATTGTATTGTATTGTATTGTATGTATTGTATTGTATTGTATTGTATGTATTGTATTGCATTGCATTGTATGTATGTATTGTATTGTATTGTGTTGTATGTATTGTATTGTATTGTATGTATTGTATTGTATTGTATTGTATTGTATTGTATTGTATTGTATTGTATTGTATTGTATTGTATTGTATTGTATTGTATTGTATTGTATGTATTGTATTGTATTATTGTATTGTAACCCTCTGCCAGCAAAAGGAGCTCATAGCATTCCCAAGCTCTGTTTTTGCTGGCAGAGGCACTGTGGGCTGGTCCTTCGCTGTTTCCAGGACAGCCCCATGGGCCAGATCTAAGCACGTCGGAGGCCATATCCAGCCTGCAGGCCTTGAGTTTGACACCCCTGATCTAGGGTAAGGAAATGTGGCCAAGGCCTGCACAGTTCACCCGTGACATGGATCGAGTTTGGTTTGATCATTCAACCCATTTTTTTTTTAATCGCCAATTCGGTTCAGGTGTTCAAGACAAATTCGGCACATCACTTGGCTTGATTCCAAAGGGTCTGAATGGATTGCAAATCATCTGATTCAATGAGCCGAACTGTCTTTCCAATTCTGAAGTCAAGCACAGTTAAATTGGTATCCATCAGAAAAAGTCTATTCTTAAAGTATTCACGAATATGTGTAACAATGATGGGCTTGCAGCAATTACATGATTCAAAACTAAAGTTTTGTGTTTGCTGCTGTATGGTACACAATACTGTATATTCAAGAATGTGTTTATCCTAGAAGTCATTCATTCTGGGGGGGGGGGGGGTTAAACTATTTTTTCCAGTCTCTCAATCACCTGCAAACATTCTCCCTTCCTTTAGACCTTGGCTGTGTCTCTCTTGAGATTTGCTTGAGATTTTACCAATTTAAATTTTGGTTAAAACAAAACATCCTGTGATGAATCATTGGCCCGGCCTGCATTTTGAGATACCATATTTTTCAGACTATAAGACGCACCTTAGCTTTTGGGGAGATAAATAGGGAAAAAAATTCTGCCTACTCATCTGGATAGCATCCTTAGTCTGATCAGCTTCAGGACATATGTTTGCCAGTTTTGAGTGTGCGCCCATGCCCACACTTTTTATCCCCTGGTTGGGGATAAAAAATAGCTTCTAAAGCATAGCTGATCGTCGGAGAGACAGAAGCAATGAGAAAAGCAGGCAAAGCACAGAAGATCACCACTTGTTAGCAACTCTTTGGGGCTGAAAAAAGCTTTGAAAAAGCTACATTCTGAGTATAAGATGCAGCCAAATTTTCAACCTCTTTCACGGGGGGAGTGTATCTTATACTCCGAAAAATACGGTAGTTACATCTCTTCCTTGAAAAAGTAAATAGATTTGGATCGCACTTATTAGGTACTATCTCTTCTAGCTACATGGTCCTTAGGACCAGATAAAGTCTTGGTAGAGCTTAAGCAGAGTTTTGGACCTAATATCCAAAAAGAAAAATCTAATAGCTGCTTGGTCTTGAACCCAAAAGTCAACTGGATTTTGTTTTTCCTTAAAGATGTTTCGCTTCTCACCCAAGAATCTTCTTTAGTTCTTGAAGAAGCTTCTTGGATGAGAAGCAAAACATCTTCAAGGAAAAACAAAATCCAGTTGCCCTTTGAAAAAGTACTTTTGGGACAACCATAACCTAGACAACTGAGAATCTCCATAGATGCTTCCCCTTGATATTTTGTCATAGTATTATCATTTCCTGTGTTTTGGGGCATGTAAACCTATTGATTTACTCTTACTTTGACCGCTGCTCTTAAATTTCCTTTTCACTGCAGGCAGAGTCTTTTATTAATCATTGTCACCGTAGGGCTTATATCTGCCTCCCACATTCATAAAGGTTGATCTCAAAACCTCATTTCTCTTCATTCACAATACATAACACAAACCCATTTCTGTGCCTTTCCCTTCACCTCTATGTAGCAAGACAACTGTTTCTTTCCCTGTTCTTCTGGTACAATGGAATTCATTCTTTTTGAGCCCACATTAAACAAGGCTACTTTTTTTTCTAACTGACAATCTTATTTAGGCGCCTGTGAAACCTGGGACCATTTAACATTTACCAGGAAGGGTAAACAGCCTCTTTTGAAACAAATCATTTGCCCGAGGCTAGAGCATACAAAGTATTTCATGTAGGAAGAAGGTGAGAAGGTCTAGAGACTATTAATCAGCTCTTGATTCTGAATCAGAAGTCTCTCCCAGATCTCTTCACAGAAGTCCTTTAGCTCAAAGGTGGGAACTCTGGTCTCATGAGCTACAATTTCCAGCAGCAATAGCAATAGCACTTAGACTTATATACTGTTTCACAGTGCTTTGCAGCTCTCTCTAAGCGATTTAGAGTCAGACTATTACCCCTAACAATCTGGGTCCTCGTTTTATCCACCTCGGAAGGATGGGAAGCTGAGTCAACCTTGAGTATAATGAGATTTGAACTGCCAAATTGCAGGCACCCAGCAGTAGTAGCCTGCAGTATTGCACTCTTACCACTGCACCACCATGGCTCACCATAACTTGTATTGTCCTTGACACAGGAGAAATGTCAAGGCTGAATCTCAGCAACTGTTGTGGCCTGCCACCAGCCAACAGAGCTGGCAGCAGATTCAGACAGTGAAGAGGGTGGGGAGGAACAAGGCCAGCATAGATTCAGCCCAGTCTACCCAGTGCAAAGAGGAAAGATCAGGCCAATGTAGCTTTGGCCCAGTGTACCCGATCAGCCCAGTCTACCCAATGCGAAGAGCAAATATGGCAGCAGTTTGGGGAGTGGCGTCAAGCTGGCCATGCCCACCCAGTCAGCCATGCCCACCTAGTCGGCCACACACACCCCGCCCCCTGAGGGCAACCACAGCCCTGATGTGGCCCTCAATGAAATCGAGTTTGACACCCCTGGTTTAAACCATTGGGGGAACCATTCCCTGTCAGAGAATACAAACTTCTTTATAGTTAACTGGTGAGCTTCTATGCCACATCTATAGCAATAGCAGTTAGACTTATATACCGCTTCATAGGGCTTTCAGCCCTCTCTAAGCAGTTTACAGAGTCAGCATATCGCCCCCACAGTCTGGGTCCTCATTTCACCCACCTTGGAAGGATGGAAGGCTGAGTCAACCTTGAGCCGGTGAGATTAGAACCACTGAACTGCAGATAACAGTCAGCTGAGTGGCCTGCAGTACTGCACCCTAACCACTGCGCCACCTCGGCTCAATCTAGCAGATGCTCAAGCGACTATACAGAGATTGGAATTTAATTTGTTGAAAAACTGAAGGATTATAGTTATTTCCAGCATTGGAGTCCTGGAGTGGGGGTTTGCTTACATGGAGGGCAAGTCTTCATTATTTTGCATGCAGCTGCCTCATTTCACTTGTAAGATTATTTATTTTGATACATAATTATGTGGGTTGATACGTTAGTCAGCCATTAATTAGTTCAAATTGAAGTGGAAATTAATTAAAAGAGCACACTTTGTCACTTGCAATCAGTCTGGATCCAGCTCAGTCCTGGGATAGGTATGAAAAGGAAGAACAACAATCCACAGCAGGGGCTCTCGGTGCCTCCCCTAAACCGATAGGAGGCTGCATTTGATAGGAGCAAATTTGGCAAGGCTTCATAAGAACGGGAATAGTTTAATGAGGGTCTTATTTCAGCAGGTGCTCGGTGGAAGCTGTGCTCTTGCGGTTGCAACAAAAGCTACAGCTTTAATTTGGTTTGTTTAGTTTGGCTTAGTATGTTATGTGTTTGTTTAATCATGGTTTAGGGCTAAAGGCTCCCTGCTAATCCAGCCACCTGTGATCTGTTTAATAACTCACAGTTCCACCAAACTAAGATTAGTTTAGTGCACTCCGCTGTATGAACTGTGAACTATATCATTCCAGGGCATACCAAGAAAAGAAAACTGCCATTTTCCACTGGATATTATTGTTGTTTGCATTGATTGGAACACAAGAATATAATATTTTGAGTTTTTTGAGACCATGAAAGGTAGTGATCTCCAGGAAGTTTCTCACAGGAAGGGAGGGAGGGAAGAAATTCAGTTCAATAAAGTTGACTGTATAAATTGTGACATTATTGTGTAAGTTATGCATATTGCATCATTTCTATCAGTTGTGCAACTCAATTAGTCACCCAACTTTTGTCTTCATGGATACCTATGAAAGGAAGGAAATGAGGGAAGGAGGGAGGGAGGGAGGGAGGGAGGGAGGGAGGAAAAGGAAGGAAGGAAGGAAGGAAAGATGGGAGGGAGGAGGGAGGGAGGAGGGAGGGAGGGAGGGAAGGAGGAGGAGGGAGGGAGGAAAGGAAGGATGGGAGGGAGGGAGGAAGGGAGGGAAGAAGGAGAAGGGAGGGAGGGAGGAAGGAAGGAAGGAAGGAAATTCAGTTTAATAAAGATAATATTCTATAAATTGTGACATTATTGTGTAAGTTATGCATATTGCATCATTTCTATAAGCTGTGCAACTCAATTTATCACCCAACTTTTGTCTTCATGGATACCTATGAAAGGAAGGAAATGAGGGAGGGAGGAAAAGGAAGGAAGGAGGGAATGAGGGAAGGAAGGAAAGATGGGAGGGAGGGAGGGAGGAGGGAGCGAAGGAGGGAGGGAAGGAGGAGGAGGGAGGGAGGGAGGAAAGAAGGTAGGATGGATAGGAGGGAGGGTGGGTGGGAGGGAAGAAGGGAGGAAGGAAGGAAGGAAGGAAGGAAGGAAGGAAGGAAGGAAGGAAGGAAGGAAGGAAGGAAGGAAGGAAGGAAATTCAGTTCAATAAAGATAACTTTCTATAAATTGTGACATTATTGTGTAAGTTATGCATGCTGCATCATTTCTATCAGTTGTGCAACTCAATTTGTTCCCCAACTTTTGCCTGCATGGATACCTATGGAAGGAAGGAAACAATAGTATCTCAAAGGAATGCCGAAGGAATGCATATAATTGAAATGAGTAAATAATCTAATGGTACAAATGAGCAATGAAAGAAAGATACAACCCATTCTTTGTCTCCATTAGGGATACCTAGCTTTCTCCTACTGCCTAGCACTTACCAACATGCTCTATTCAGACGGCATTTCCCTTACTAATGGGACAAAATCCATTTGCAGCCATTGCAACCTTTACCTCTTTTTTATTGCATTCCCAGCTTTAATTACGTTGGTTTTCAGAAATGCTGGGTATCGGTAATTGCCAAGGCCCAAAGAACAGTGCATTTATCAAATGCTGATCATTTAATCCTTCAAAGGAAAGCCTTTTTCTTTTTGTTAAATGAGACATACTCAATTCCTGATGGGGAGCCCAGAAATATACATTCTACATTGATTTTGCTGACATAAAAACAGTGATGGCGAACATTTTCGGCACCGAATGCCGAAAAGGGAGTACATGCATGCTCTCGTCTAGGACGATGTTGCAGAAAATGACAGGCTTAGACGTCTCGGGATGCAAGGAGAATTTATTGGCAGCCAGGTTCAGAAAAATTAGTCAAAGGCTAGTATTGCTAGTTCTGAACAACCTTCGCCATTGAAGCATGCATTCTTATACATTCTCAAAGGCAGCGTAACACGGAAACACTTAACTTATTTTTTATTAGTTACCTTGAGGAAAGAAGCCTTATAAGTAGATAGGGTCTGTCTTCTCCTTTTGTCTTGGGCCATAGATACTGACTACGTGTCTCTCTACGAACTTTAGCTGAACCTTGTGGTTTTGGGCTTTTGACATAGGGACAATTACTGGAACCTTTACCGGACTTCCGTGGTTGAAGGCTGATAACATGTCTTTGTACATGACTTATAAGCAGGCTTTTATCTTTCCCTTCTGCCACATCTGACTTTTATATTTTAATTCACATTTTATCCTGCTTTAATGAGGCCCAGAAGAAGAGCTGCCCAGGGGCTTGTCCACACCAGAAAATGGACTTCTGGTTTCTGGTGTGTGCATTGGCACCAGCCAGCTAGTCTTCTGGTTAATGGCGCACATGTGCACGCAATGATCAGCTGGCCAGCATGCATGCATGTTCACGCCAGAAAACAGAAGACCAGCTCTTCCAGTTTCTGGCACTGCGGCACGCACAAAGGCCAGCGGACTGTCACACGCACACCAGAAACCCAGAAGGGAAACTGGTGATGCCACGCAATGCCAGGCAACATAGCTCCGCATGCCACTTCGGGCACGCGTGCCATAGGTTCGCCATCACAGACATACAGGAACCAATTCTGCTGCCGAACAGGGCCAAACTTTCCATTAAGAGTCATGTTTATTTGTTTCAATTAAATTCTTCATTGAAGATAGAAAGAACAATGAAGCTAGGAGTTTGAACCGATTGAAGCAATCTTAGTGGAACACGGACAGAGAGAGAGACACACACACATTCATTTTTTGACTACTAGCACGTAATTCAGTGGCAAATAGATTTCTTAGATATGTTACAAAACCAATTATGTGAAACTGAATTGTTAAAGCCCAGCATGATTGCATTAAACTATCTGAACAGAATATTGAAACATTTGGTACGGTACCCACTGATGAGTTGTCATCTTGGGTAGTGACATAGCGAGGTCTCTGCTGGATCTGATGACTGTTCATCCAGCTTGGTGTGACCCAGCCCTGAACCATGTTACTCACTGTCTTAATCAGCATCCACTTAATAATCATCCAAATGAATGTGCTATGTTTACAGGCAAGGAATGCTGCCTTATGAGGGACTCTGGCCAAATTATATCACTTTATAATGACTTGGTAAGGCCACACTCGGAATACTGCATCCAGTATTGGTCGCCACAATGTAAAAAAGACATTGAGACTCTAGAAAGAGTGCAGAGAAGAGCAACAAAGATGATAAGGGGACTGGAGACTAAAACATATGAAGAACGGTTGCAGGAACTGAGTATGTCTAGTTTAATGGAAAGAAGGACTAGGGGAGACATGATAGCAGTCTTCCAATATCTCGGGGGTTGCCACAAAGAAGAGGGAGTCAAGCTATTCTCCAAAGCACCTGAGAGCAGGACAAGAAGCAATAAATGGAAACTAATCAAGGAGAGAAGCAATTTAGAACTAAGGAGAAATTTCCTGACAGTTAGAACCATTAATCAGTGGAACAACTTGCCTCCAGATGTTGTAAATGCTCCAACACTGGATGTTTAAAAGAAGATGTTGGATATCTATTTGTCTGAAGTGGTGCAGGGTTTCCTGCCTAAGCAATGTCCCTTCCAACTCTTCTATTCTATTCTATTGAAATAAAGTCCATGATCATGTATCAAATCTGTCTGTACCTACAGACAACTAAGCACATCATCTTGTTAGCTGAGCATCAAACAAATGTCCATTGGATGCAGAAGGCAGCAGAATGTGGTGACAGAAGAGACCAGGGTTGGCCCAGACTAAGATACAAAATAGCCTAGAATTGTAGAATTATAATTGCAGAGTTGGAAGAGAACATAGGCTCACCTGGTGCAACCCCTGTTCAGAGCAAAAATCCTCTAACTATCCTAGAGAAATGCTCGTCCAACCTTTGATAGAAAACCTCCATTAATCCCATTCTTATTTAAAGGAAGCTTAAGTCACATCTCCAACCTTAACACATGCCAGAATGTAAATTATTCTTTAATCATCCGTCATTTCCTGAATTTGTGAGGCAAGTTCCTCCTGTACCTGAAATTAAAGTTACAGGGAATTCCAGACAACCTAGTGAGAAACGTCTTGCATTAAAAAAAAAATCTCAAAAACAAATGAAAATTGTTTGGGAGGAAAAATCATCCACTGGTGCATGCAAGCATGCATAGATTATGAGAAATAGGCTTCAAAAGTTTGGCATGGAATTTTAGGGAGCCGAGGTGGTGCAGTGGTTAGGGTGCAGTACTGAAGGCCACTACAGCTGACTGTTATCTGCAGTTCAGCGGTTCTAATCTCACCGGCTCAAGGTTAACTCAGCCTTCCATCCTTCCGAGGTGGGTAAAATGAGGACCCAGACTGTGGGGGCGATATGCTGACTCTGTAAACCGCTTAGAGAGGACTGAAAGCCCTATGAAGTGGTATATAAGTCTAACTGCTATTGCTATTGCTATTATCAAAATATGCACCAATTGAGATGGCCATGAGATGGAAAGATCTAGAATGAGTAAAAAAAAATAGATTGCAGAATAATAGGTTAGAAGGGACATTGGAGGTCTTCTAGTCTAACCCCCTGCTCAAGCAGGAGACCCTATGGCATATCAGACAAATAGTTGTCTAATCTCATTTTGAAAACCTCCAGTGATGAAGCACCCACCATTTTTGGAGCCCAATCTTTCCATTGATTAATTGTTCTCACTGAAAAGAACATTCTCCTTAGTCCTAGGTTGGGTGTCTCTTTTTAAAAAAAAGAAACAGAATGAAATTGAACAAGTAATAACCCCAAAGCAATCAAAACTCTGAGGCCTCGAGTTTCCTCAAAGAATATATTTATTTTGGATGTCATATTGGCATGGCTGGGGAAAACCCAACTCTGAAGGGCCCAGGGTTTTCCTCACCCAAATCAAAGTCCAAAGCCCCTGCACTTCAGGTCATAGGTCCATCACATGGTCCAATCAGGCTGTCATCCCAACTCTGGATGGCTTTGGTCCATGTCCCTCCAACACCTGATAGAGCATCCTTGGCTCCCACGAGAAAGGTTGTTATTTTGGCTATACTCCCCGCCCCTACTATCTACCTCCCTCCTAACGTTCCCACAGCTCCACCTGACCTCGCGGTGGCAGTCCCCAAAATGGCTTCCCGACTGACATCGAACTTGGAAGATTAATTTTCCCCTTAGAGCAGTGTTTCTCAACCTTGGCAACTTGAAGATGTCCGGACTTCAACTCCCAGAATTCTGAGAGTTGAAGTCCGGACATCTTCAAGTTGCCAAGGTTGAGAAACACTGCCTTAGAGCCATGTTACACATTTCTTGAGTACAACAAGAGGGCCAAAAAGGCAAAATAAAAATCAAATGAATAAATAATAGATTGCGGTTCATGGGGAATCCATCTTAAAAATACGTTAGACATTGAAACATAGGAATGTTCCCATTGAATCAGAATGAATGAGCAGAATGAGCTGGCTGTGAATGAGCAGAATTCACAATCAATTAATAAAAGGTTTTTTTTGTTGGGACAAGGAGTTTGCTTCAGGCTCTTGGGAAGCCTAAGTCAGAACATATACATTCAAATAATAAATGCATACATACTTAGAATCCAACAATTCAACGCTGAGTTATACATATGGTCCACTATTGTTACACGTAAGTGAAAGCCAACTGAAATCAGATCCAGGACACATGCTGAATTCACCCACTACCTATTTCAGCATATTCTGGTGTACTACTCAGCCAAGACCTAGTCTAATCTTGCATTTTATTTCTTTTAATGACCAGCAAAATGCCCCCGGGATGTGTGTCCATACGAACTCCATATTGGCCTTCTGCCTGGGTGGTATTTGGAGGTCAAAATGGAGGCAACATCAAAGTTGAAACAAACCTCTCACTCTTTTGAATGAAAAGCTTTCAATGATCCATGGAACCGGTTCTTCTTTTCTTGTGCCTCTCGTGAGAAGAAATCTACGGTACGGTCCAAATGAGTTTTTAAAAGACGACAATATGCAAATCTGACATTTTGGAAGCTTGCGAGCATGCCAAGAATCCATGGTGTTGTTGATCTAAGCAGAGTTATTGAAATGATGACAGGTTTCGGTAGGCCTGCCAATATATTTGGACAGGATATGAAGTGATGGAAAGACTTTAATTGACCCATTTTTCCCCCCTTTTCTCTTGTTTGTTTCAATTTGAGCAACAATTCTAGAAAATCTTTTCCAAGAGCCTGATTTGATTTGACTATCTTTAAGGCAAGTTTCCACATTCCTTTTTATTGAGATGTTGTGTTCGTTCCTCTTTTCCTGTGGTCTGTTTTCCCAGGAAATCATTTATTTCAGGGTACAGTTAATCCACTTACCTTGCCTACAAAACTAATCTAATTCCAGAGCCAAGGATCAACCAAAGTCATTTTTCGCAATCACAACCAGGCATTAAAATTCTGATATGAAGGCAAACAAGACTACCATCAGTTTCTTTTGATCTGTGCTCTCCCCCTCCCCACCCCCTTGCTCCCAAAAAGATAGGACTGATGAAAAGCAAAGAGGTTATACACTCAGAACATACCCGTTTTTTAAAGTGTGGGGATTGTGACAGCAAACTATTTGTGCCGGATTAATTTCCTTCCTTCACCTGAGAAAATCCATTCTGTATCAACTTTGGTCTGTAGAGATTCTTGGTCATCCAGGTCGTGGTTGACCCAAAGATCCTTTTTTTCAGGAGGCAACTGAGCTTTCTTGTTTTTATTTCGAAGATGTTTCGCTTCTCAGCCAAGAAACTTCTTTGGCTCTGAATGGATGATTGTGGAGAATGGAAGGATTTATATTTCTTGCAGACAGTTGATCATTTGCACCTTTTTAGAGAGTTGCTGATCTCCAAGTGCTTCAGTGACCCTGTAAAAGGGTGCAAATGACCAGCTGTCTGCGAGGAACGTCAATATTTCCATTCCCCACTATTCTGTCAGAGTTGAAGAAGCTTCTTGGATGAGAAGCGAAGTGTCTTTAAAGAAAATACAAGAAAGTCCAGTTGCCTCTTGAAAAAGCACCTTTGGGATATCAACTCTGGTGTTTTCTTTTAAGTGGGAATGTGGAGTTGGTTCCATGTCTAATGCGAACTTTATTGATGGCTGAGGAATTTTGGGTGTCAAAATCCACAGATTTTAACGTGGTTGAGGTTGAGAAACTGCATTCTCACCAGTTCAAGATTGGCTCAACCTTCCATCCTTCTGAGGTGGGTAAAATGAGGGCCCGGATTGTTGGGGGCAAGAGGCTGACTCTGTAAACTGCTGAGAGAAGGCTGTAAAGCATTGTGAAGTGGTTGTTGTTGTTAGTTGCCATGTCCGACCCATCATAACCCCGTGGACAACATTCTTCCAGGCCTTCCTGTACCATCCTCCAGAGTCCATTTTAAGCTCACACCTACTGCTTTGGTGATTCCATCCAGCCACTTCCTTCTCTGTAGTCCCCTTCTTCTTTTGCCCTCAGTCTTTCCCAGTGTTAAACTCTTCTCCAGTGAATCCTTCCTTCTCATTAGGTGGCCAAAATATTTAAGTTAAGTGGTAAATAAGTCTAAATACTTTTGCTATTAGAGTTTCCAGGGATGTGTACCGAGGAGCAGACTGATAGATTATGCCCAGCATAATCCATCCCAACTTTGTAATATGAATCTTCTTTAAGAGACAAGATTTTTCCATGAAGTTCCAACCAGTATCCATTCATAAGAACATTTGAAGGGTCTGCCTCTTCCATTCTGCATTTCCTTCTTCTCATTTCCCAAAAGAAAGGGTTTTTTTTAATTACTATATTATTTTGAAGAGAGTCCACAATGTTAGAATTGTTAAACTCCATCCAATAAGCATCTGGTGCAAGACCAACCATCATTCAGGTGTTATCTGATTTATGCCAACATGCCAACCATTTTTTGCAAGCCAGAACTATTATCAGCAGCTGCTCTTACTTAAAAAATGGATGAAGGATCCCAAAGCTAATTTACTTCCTTCATGTCATTTCTAAAGATGCCAACGAAATGTAAAACAGGATTGGTTGTCCCCAGAATGAAGAAATCTACATGCTGAAATGAAAGAATTCATTTGACTGCCTTTTCAAAGTGCAATCAATGCATTTTCCCCATCTCTCCCTCTACATATATATATATATATGTATCTGTGTTTTCAAACATTAATTCCATATTTAAAAGATATTTCTTTTCTTTAGATTTCACTTTCAACTTTTCTCTTTAAAAAGATCCACTGCTTCTCCAAATATTTGAACTTAATCTGATATATTTTCCATAAAAGCAAAAGGGAAAAATACTTAAAAGAAATTGTGCATGGAATGCTGTTTCCATCTCCTGGTAGTGAGAGAAATTGCAATTCCTGCTATTTTAAAATATAGTATAAAGGCTAGATTGACATAATCATAATATCTGAATCTGATTTAGTGTTTGAAGTGGACTAAGCATCATTGTAGTTTGCAAAACATGGTTTGTGGCTTGGTGTGTGCTGAGAACTCAAGTAATTATACTTCTTTTTTTATTGCAATGGGAGAACTAAGCCAGGCCTTTAGCAAGCCAGGTCTACAGAGATTCTATGCAAATTCCAGGAAAACATGCATTTAGTTTAAAGATTCTTGTAAGGTTACTTTTTCATCACCACTGTAAATGTGAGTGATCACTAAACAGGCAGTTGCTAAACAAGGACTCCTATTGCCCACAATTGTCATGTCACAATCACTACAACTAAATCAATAGAATTTCAGAGTTGAAAGCAGCTATAAGTGTCCACAAGTACATCTCTCTATTTAGCATAAGAATCTTTGTAAGGTAGCAGCTTTGTCAATGGTGTTGAATAATTTTACGTCATCAGCAAAGAGGACGCAGTTGCCTTTAATATGACTGCCTAGGTCGTTAATGTAAAGCACAGAGTGTGGGTCCTAGAACGCTGCCTTGGGGGGGGGGCACCGCTGTTAACTTGTGTTGGATTTGATAGAGCCTTCCCTATTTTGAATACTTGTTGCCTGTTTGACAGGAATGCGGCTATCCATTTGTGTAGGGATCCAGAAGTGCCATAAGAACTTAGTTTTAATAGTAGTTGATCATGCACCACTGGATCAAAGGCTTTGCAGAAGTCTATGTAAATTGCCCCTATTAGTTTACCCTGGTCAAGATGTTGTTTCTGCAGTGTAGGAGTTGCAGATTACAGGATAATGTTTTTTTCCGAAACCAAATTGCTTGTTAGAGAGCAGGTTGTTTGTCTCCAGGTAGAGGGTGATGGGTTGGTTTATCCTTGATTCCATGACTTTACAGGCGACGCAGGACAAGGAGATTGGTCTGTAATTTTCTACTAGACTAGGGTCTCCTTTTTTAAAGATAGTTATGACCTTGGCTAATGACCAACAGGTCGGGCAAAGAGCTGGTTCTGAAAGATACCTCGTAGATTGTGCTTAGGGGTTCAGCAATGGTAGTGGAAAGCTTTTTCAAGAAGTAGGCACATAATCCATCAGGGCCAACAGATAGAGATGGCTTTAAGTTACGTAGCTAAACTCCATAATAAGGGAAGGCAAGAAGGCAAGAAGGAAGGAAGGAAGGAAGGAAGGAAGGAAGGAAGGAAGGAGGGAGGGAGGGAGGGAGGGAAGGAAGGAAGGAAGGAAGGAAGGAAGGAAGGAAGGAAGGAAGGAAGGAAGGAAGGAAGGAAGGAAGGAAGGAAGGAAGGAAAAATCTAAACATCTACATTCCACATCCACTCAATTCCACTCTCTTGACATTTGGCCAAGAGACCCTTCGGCCTCAGAGTTGCTCGTAGCCCTATATGACTTTGCGTCATTTTACAATATGTGAAGAATTAGAAACCTATGAAATGAGACCTCATTAATCACAACAGCTCACTGACATGCTTTGGGAAGAGATGGCGAACCTTCTGTAAAAACCTTCTTTGAAAACAATGCTCCTTTCCTGCTTTCAGTCAAGGGCTCTCTTCATTAAACCTAGCAGGAGAAGCATCTTGTGTGGTACCATAAAGACCCATAGATTATTTGTCAGTTTATACGGTTGTGTGGATGAAAACCCATTTCAGGAAAGGCACAAAAGCATTGTGATTTGTCCATTGGGCTTAAATGAAGCAAAACTCTGTTCAGAAACTTAAGAGGAGCCAGGTGACTTCTCCCATCGATCTGTCAAGCATTCCAAGTGCATCAACATAAGATAATTTGAAGTTTAAAAGGTAAAGGTTCCCCTCGCACATATGTGCTAGTCATTTCTGACTCTAGAGGGTGGTGCTCATCTATGTTTCAAAGCCGAAGAGCCAGCACTGTCCGAAGATGTTTCCATGGTCATGTGACCGGCATGACTAAACACTGAAGATGCACAGAACACTGTTACCTTCCCATCAACGGTGGTCCCTATTTTTCTACTTGCATTTTTATGTGCTTTCGAACTGCTAGGTTGGCAGAAGAATTTGAAATATAGAAAAAAGGAAATAAGTGTGGTGTTACCTGCTAGAAGGGAGACTGGGGGTTGTGCCAGGTGATACGATGTGCCCAAGAGCTTCTTGAACAATCAGGGCTAAATCAATGCACTTCAGTCACAAATACCGTGCTTGTCACAATCATAGGCCTTAAGCTTTTCTTGAAAAGAGAAAATAATGGCTCCTAATAGCTAAAAGAGGCCCGTTTATGGGAATGAAGGTTTAGGAGTGATATCTTGATTTAGAGATCTCCCAGCATGGTGCAGGCAATCAGAGACTTAACTTCCCATTAATAGTAGAAGGAAAATATAAGAAAGGGAATGAAAGGAATCAGCCAAAAGCTGCAGACCTTTTGAGTCTGATCTAAATTTTAGCCAAAAAAAAAGGGGGAGGACATCAATGGACATATGCCAAACGTTTGAGAGAGAGAGACTCAAATCAGGTTGCAGCATAGAAGATTTAGAGAAGAAACTGGTTGACTAAACTTCAACACTAAACTGGAGCCAAATAAGGGTCAACGGACTTCAGGAGGGGTTGTTCTTTGGAGCATTTGTGGGAATGCAATGACTCTAAGATGATGCATTTAACTCTGATTGCCCAGCTCTGCTTTCTCCTCTCCTGTAGATATGCAGAGAAAAGGTAATATAGAAAGGTAGCACCAGTAGTGGGTTCTGGGCGGTATGTCTCTGTACGGCTGTACCAGTATTAGCTGGGAGCAGCGGCCCCCGTACTGGGACAGTGGCTCGTTTGGCCCACCAACATTCCTTACCTGTTTTTGAAGAAACTGGGCCAATTGCACATGCGCGCACAGTGTCCAGTTTCAGTTTCAGTTTCAGTTTATTGAGTTTGTATGCCGCCCTATTCCCGAGAGACTCAGGGCGGCTCACAATAAAAAAGGGAGGGGATACAAAAAAATAAAATAAAAACAACAATTTAAAATTCTACAACAGCTATAACCTCGAATGGGGCTGAATAGTTCAACAGCCCCAGGCCAGGTCTTAACCGATTTGCGGAAGGCCAGAAGGGTAGTAAGGGTCCGGATCTCCATGGGGAGATTGTTCCAGAGGGCCGGAGCAGCCGCAGAGAAGGCCCTCCCCCGAGGAGTTGCCAGCCGACATTGTCTGGCAGATGGAATTCGGAGGAGGCCTAGTCTGTGGGATCTAATCGGTCTTTGGGAGGTAACTGGCAGGAGGCAGTCTCTCAAGTGGTCCAGCACCTGCGTGACCTCCACCAAGCAGCTGGGTGTCATAGAGCAGTAGCGTGCACATGCGTGTGCACAGCCCGTGTGCCCGAGGAGGACACCTGGCCCTGTGTGCAGTGTACCAGTGGCAACAGGAGCCGGAACCCACCACTGGGTAGCGCCTACCCTTTTCCTAGGAGAATGAAATATTCTAGCAAATATTAAAAAGGCAGAATATTATATTTCCCTGGATGAGACAGAGAGCAGCTCCTTGCCCCCAGCAGATATTTGGTGTCCATTAAGACTGGGCCAGCCTATCTACAAGAAAAAAGTCTTCCAGCTCCAGGGTGATGGGATTAAGACATGACCCCTCAGGACATAATAGGATTACCCTCTACCCATCTACGGTTCACTGCTTTGCGAAATCACCTGGGGACAATACATAAGTCCAAGGTTTCACCAAACTTGATTCAGACAAACATGAATGAGAGTCTGACTATAGCCAATAGAATACATGCTCTTGCCACAGAAACAGGAAGCTCAAGGGCAAGGCCCAAGAGAGGGTTTAAATAACTCTCACTCTCTGTTCCATGTGTTCAGCTGCGCCAGGACCTAAAACCCATGTGGTCCTGTCCATCAATAACCATCTTTCCAATCAGCCTCCATGTTTCCAAGGTCTTTCTCCCCGCTTGGAACTGAATCCAGATGGATATTTCTTCCAATAGTATGAGGAAGAAAAAAGAATAATTGTACCCCTACAACATCCGCATGAGTTGTCTCACACCATTAGCAGGCAGTTGGAAAATAGCAGGAAAGGCTCAATCTGGATCCTACATAGGACGACATGTTTTCCTTAAACAAAAAAGGATTATTTCTCAGCAACAACCAATTAAACCTCAGGGTGTATATCTTTGCCTAAGTGTAAGTAAAATCCTTGCAACCTTACACAATATGGTCACGTTATTCTGAGCTTTTGCCAAAGATTTCCTTAAAATCACCAATGGGTGCCACTTATCTTTCCCTAGATTGCATGATGTATTAAAGCTGGAAAGATTGTACATAAAAGCCTGATTTTCAATCTGTAAATAGCTTGTAATTTAGGATAAAGCATGTTATTACCTAGATCAAAGCCTCTGTTTTAGTTGCCTGCTTAAGATATCAATTAAGGAAAGTGTCTGGCGGAGGCACATGAAACAAATAGAAACTAAACTCATAACTCAGATCACCTGTAGATTTCAGAGAGACCATCAATGAAACTATGATACGTTACTACTTCTCCCACCCCACACCATCATCTCTGTTTTAGCATTTTCATCCATTGCTACAGCATCACTTTTGCAGATTATGTGCCATCAAGTCAGTGTTCATATATAGTTTGACCCTGGTTATTTGTGCCTCTAATAAGACATGGTGGCTCAGTAGCTAAGACGCTGAGCTTGTCTATCAGAAGGTCGGCAGTTTGGCAGTTCAAATCCCTAGTGTCGCGTAATGGAGTGAGCTCCTGTTCCTTGTCCCAGCTTCTGCCAACCTAGCAGTTCGAAAGCATGTAAAAATGCATGTAGAAAAATAGGGACCACCTTTGGTGGGAAGGTAACAGCGTTCCCTGCACCTTTAGCATTTAGTTATGCCAGCCACATGACCACGGAGACGTCTTCAGACAGTGCTGGCTCTTCGGTTTTGAAACGAAGATGAGCACCGCCCCCTAGAGTCAGGAACTACTAGCACATATGTGCGAGGGGAACCTTCCTCCTGAAGGACTTTATGAGGAGACATTTCATCAAAAGGTTGTGACTTTACCTTTATTATTTGTGCCTCTAATGTCAGGTATGAAATACTAGGTCCATACCTGAAGGTTCATTTGGGCTGATTCATTGCTAAAGGCCTCTCAACTAACTGCCAACACCTAGTTAGAGTTAGATAAGGGTCAACAGCACTCAAGAGCAGCCAGACTTAGTTCACTTGTGACCATGTATGAATTCTAGGCTAGCCCCACTTTTTACTCCACCCCTGCAGGTTCTGCCATTCCTGCTTCTGCAACAAATGAAAACTGCTCAGCTTGGATTCATCTCGGATCTCCAACAATAAAGTTCAAGAAATTTCTATTCTGCTATAAACAAGTAGATAGATGGATAAATATTTCTAATGGCTTCCATTAAAAAGAGGGGGGGATTCGTAACATTCTTTGGCAGACCATTTGTGGCAAGATTGAAGCCATATTATTCTTTATCTAACTAATTCTTCATCACCATCACTCAGTGGTGGGATTCAGCCGGTTTGGGCCAGTTCAGGCCCCACCCTTTCTAGGAATCCCTACACACCCAGTTTTGCCTCCCAGCTAAGTGCAGGGAAGCCTAGTAGGCCCAAAATGGGTTGGGGGAGGCACACCCTCCTCCGCCGTCCATTTTTGCTCCCGGGCGGGGTGCAGGAGGCCGAGTGCTGCCTGTCACACCCCTTGGCCACACCAGAGGTGGGTTCCTACCAGTTCGCACCAGTTCGGTAGAACCGGTTCGTCAAATCTACCGAACCAGTTAGAAGAGGTTCCACCAGTGGACCCAGAAAGCAGGCCACACCTACAGAAGAGGTTCCAAATTTTTTTGAAACTCACCACCGGCAAGGATCTTGTAACTTGACAGCTTTAAGGCTTGCATGTTTCTGAATAGCTACTTGGACCGACCTAAGTATTAATTCATAATTTCATATCCAGTCACATGGGCAGCAAGCCACTCCCTTTCGGTCACATGGGTGGCAAGCCACTCCCACAAAGGAGGCCACACCCACAGAGTAGGTTTCAACAATTTTTGAAACCCACCACTGGGCCACACCCACCCAGCCGGGCAGAGAACCGGTTGTTAAATTATTTGAATCCCACCACTGCTACCATCCCACAGACCTGCAGCATGAGAGCATGAAAAGTTTCCCGTCGTGCTTTGTAAGTGAGCACTGTCCAGGTTTCATTTTCAAAGCATCCAAGTTTCTGTTTAAAGATAGCTGTGAAATAAAGCTGGCTTGGAGAATGAAAAGGCACTTGGATGTAGCACAATTGTATTTGATAGCAAACTATCTTGTTTGTTCTTTTTTTTCCCCTCCCCAACTACAGATACATATCAGAGGATTGATTTGCGGCGATTATGTTGACTTTTATAGAACACAAGGTTTTGTAGGTGTGGGTGAATACATGAGAGATCTGCCCAGCCATTGTGAAAGCAAAGACGGGAACGCTTGCCTCAGAAGTAATTGAATGTTGAAAATTCCACAAAAAGGCGAATTTCAAACGAGCTCCGTGTCTCAGGCAGATTGGCCCAAAATAAAACTCTGCGGTTCCTGTCACAACAAAAGAACTTATTCCTGTTGACAATAAAACTTCATAAGGGAGCAAAGGAGATCACGTAGAAAGACTGAAGACCATAGAGATCTTTTTCTCTGTTTGGTCAATAAAATTGACTTTGTTCTCTCTGTTCTAAAGACAAAAGTGAAGGAAAAATGGTTTTTTTCATCTGTTCAAACAAGTCCAATTTTTTGGAGACAGGCTGGATAAGCGCCTTGAGGATTTCTTGATAAGTTTTTTTCAATAGGGGTTTGCCATTTTGCCTCCTTCCTAGGGCTGGGAGAGAGAGGGACTTGGCCAAGGTCACCCAGCTAGCTTTGGGCCTACGGCAAGACTAGAACTCGTGGTCTCCCTGATGTCTTAAGTTTCTACACAAAACTGACTCTGAAAAAAAAAATTAGAAGGAAGCAAATTTAACAACTGGCTCTCAAGCCAAATGAAACTGTCTCTCAAACAAAATTAGAAGGAAGCCAATGGCCCTTTGAGAAGGCAATTAAATTAATTAAGTGGTGCTAAACAAACCTTTCTTCAAGCAGGGGTCCTCTTGATCTTGCATTAAAACAGAGTCTCATTTTCCAACCAAGTTGCTCACTGGATGTGTTAGAATGCAGCTACCATTCCAGCAAAATATGCATTGCACTTTAATTGGGTGAGAGGCAGTAGGCACCAGGCTGAGGAAGGGAGGGAGGGAGAGAGGGGGGGAGGAAAGAAGGGAGAAAGGGAGGGAGGGAGGGAGGGAGGGAGGGAGGGAGGAAACACACATAATGTTTTAAGGAGGAGGGACAAATCTAACATTAGCAAGAGGTTGTTGCTTGCCTCTTGCCTCCAAAATCAGCTAACATACAGATAAAATTTCATTTAAATTGAGCTTGGCCCCTAATGGTTTCAGGGACATACCCTGCCATTTCCTTGGCAAGAGTAGAAAGACTTGCTAGTGACTTTTTCTTTTTCTTGTATTCTGACTCCCCTGCCCAGCCTACAGCCTGGATGTCAACTCTGAAGCAAACCTGGCTGAAGCCATCTTCTGCTGCCTCATAGTTGCCATGAATTTATAAGGGGGGACATGATAATCTAGCCAATAGTCAAAACAAAAAGCTTTCTCGTGGGAACCAAGGTCAAATACACAGGTGGTAGTTGATGGGGGAGTAAAGTTAACTAAGGAGCCTGCCAAACATCCTGAGTGGAGAATGTGACCTGTGACAATAGGAGAGGGGAACAAAGTGTATTTTAATTATGTCATTACTGGGGAAAACTCTTCAGAGTTGGTTTTCACTGGCTGTGCTGATTTGATGTGTCCTATAAACATGTTGTCAACTCGCAAATCATCCCTGGCCTGCTCTCGAGTTGCCATAGGAAAGGGGGGGATGAGAAACCAATGAAAAGGCACAGCAGCAAAAGACAGATGCTCATTCCAGACTTATCTCTTTCAAGGTTGTATCCCAGGTTACCCAGAGTAGCCAGAGGGAAGTGATCTCTACAGCCCGTGAAAGTGCTCCATTGGAGAATGTGATTTATGACACACACTGGGGGGAGGGGGGAAACAGGGTCATAATTGGGCCGTAAATTAAGTGGGGTCAGAGCTGGCTTCACTTGGGTACATGCGGACATGTTGCTCCTAATAAGTAACTCAATTTCTTTTGAAGCTTTGCCCAAGGCTCATTATTTAATTAGGGCATCCGTCAGAACCCTGATATATGTTCTTTGATATATTCCTGCCTCGGAGTTCTACTTTCAATGGGTACATTACTCGGAACGTCGACATTGGAATTCCCTGATAATGTCCCCTCCAATAACAAACTAGACACAGTCCTACTTAGTGGCTGAAGTCAGATAAAGTCAGCTGTTGATCAAATCCACAAGACTTTAAAAACAAATATGGAAGACAGCCATAGAGGGCTCTCTCCAGTGGTGGGATTCAGCCAGTTTGCACCATATCAGGAGAACCGGTTATTAATTTTCTAAGCAGTTCGGAGAACCGGTTATTAATTTTCTAAGCAGTTCGGAGAACCGGTTGTTGGAAGAAATCTCATGTTGTTGTTTTTTCCACTTTATAAGGCTCATCCTATAAGGAAGGCAGGAAGGAAACATTCTGGTGTTGTTTCCAGCCTAATCTTTATTGCCCTGCTAACAGAAACTGCCTCTCTGGTTAACCCGGAGAGGTAGTTTCTGTAAGCATTGTAACAGCTAAGGTGAAGGACTCATCAACGTGAGTGATGTTGAACAGGCCACGCCCACCCAGTCACATGACCACCGAGCCCCACCTACCCAGCCGGTCATTAGGGCAGAGAACCGGTTGTTAAATTATTTGAATCCCACCACTGGATCTCTCTGCCCTCAAGACAGGATTTTGCTAAGCAGTCCTTCCATTTATGTATCCTCAAGTATAAATATTTTTGTACAAATGCTTTGAAAGAAATCTTCCTGGATTTTTGCTCTCAATCGACCCAGGCAGCCATACTCACCTTGTTCCCATCACTTCCTGTCTTCTTCTGGACTGGCAATCATTAAATCAAAGCTCAGAGCTTTGCTGCTTGCAATGCGCAAGGCGTTTTGCTGCTTACAAATGTGATTGTGCATCTTTTCATGTGCAACTGCCGTATTCTCAGCAGCGTGTTCTTTCATCGTGATCGCTCATAACAAGACGTGAATACGATAGCATTGCCTGCCGCTCCCTGGGCCTGCCTACAAATTGGTGGCTCAGATAGGGAGATTGCTACCAGGGGCCTCAAACAATTTCCTCGTGTGTCTGGTTATATTTGCTCAACCTGAGCTACCCTGAGCCAAACAAACATACTAAAATAGCTCTCAGCAGGCTTGGTTTTAACAAATATCCATACATGGCAAAGACAGTGATGGATACAGACTAAAGAAGCACCCTGGGTGGGGGGGAAATGTAAATAAAACATTGACTGGCAAAGCAAATACTTCCTAGCTTCACCGCACACAGGATTAAAATTGGAAATGAGTCTAAGGCATCCACTGCATCTTCCATGGGCTCTTCCTTCATTTAGGGTCTAGAGCCAACATTAAAATGATGTTGGAAGCTAAAAGAAGATTTCAAACTATCAGGAGGAAAAGAAGGGAATGGAGAAACAAGACATCATCTGAATGAACATCTGAATAGATAGTCCTCAGCTTACAACCACAATTCAGCTCAACATTTCTGCTTGCTAAGTGAGACAGTTGTTAACTGATTTTTATGACCTTTCTTGCCACAGTTGTTAAATGAATCACTGCAGTTGTTAAGTTAGGAACAGGGCAGCGAATCCGTTGCTGCAATTTTTGAAGCCCACCCCTTTAGCTGTATCCCTTTATCTTTTTTAAAAGACCTTGAATTGTACCTTTCACTTATTACATTCTCCATCATCTTCTCTGTTTCTCTGCCATCCAACTTCCCTTGATGTAGGAGAAGGAATGGCAGAACCTGGGGGAGGAGTGAAAAGAGCTATCAGCCTAGAATTCCTATGTAGCCACAAGGGAACTAAGTCCAACCCTCCTCAAGTGATGTAACTCTAAGCAAGTGCTTTGGGCCCTCCACCTCACCCCCCCTGCCATGGTGTGGTAGCCTGACTAGGCCAGGCCCACCATGCCCACCCAGTTTAATACTATTCAAAACTGATAAATAACAAGCAAGCTGAAGCTGGATTTTATATGCCCTTATGTATAATATGCAGTTGAGCCCTGGACAGAGATTGAAAGAGAAATGGAACCTCTTCCTAAAACAAGAGTAAGCACCAACCAGAGATTGCCAGAAATCAAGGGCCACTGTCCATGCACATTTGGGAGTCACAAGGACTGCAAGAAACCAAGAAGGAATGCTCCCCTGAGCCTCAGATGGAGCATATCAAATGAGAATCAATAAGTTGCTTGCAGGGTTCTTGAAGCTCTCACATGCTTTGCTTTTCGTTCAGCAGAGCAAGGAAACAACATGTTGAAAGATGCAAGCAGCAGAAAAAGGAGGCACGAAGGATACCCAGGTTCAGCTGCACACACACACACACACATGCAAAAAAAACCTTCACTGATTCACCCCCAAATCACAGAAGGCGAAATGGTATTATTCTCAATTATGATCAATGTCAGGAAAAAAAACTCATTTTAAATCTAGCAAAAAAGAAAGAGGAAATGGAAGCCTGTTTATCAAAACTGCAGGTGGGATAAGTAGTACCAGCTTGATTTTCATTCCAAGAGTACCATCTAGTGGTTAGTGTGAAGCAGGGGATATTGGTTGAGGAGGAAAGTGGTTTGCAGAGCTTTTTATAAAAGTAATCTGCATTTGCTTGTTATGTTAATGCTCTTGGGGAGAATTATTTTCAAACCTAATCTTGGTGGTCTTGTAGAGTATGTTGCATTTTATTTTATTTTTCTATGTCAGGAGAATGCTGGCTGAGTTTGGATGATATGTTTCTTGCATGCAAAACGTATCCAAAGCAGGAAGGCTGGAATGAAGGTGCCTCTGTGGATATAATGGTAAAAGATAATGGATTTAGGATGCTAGGGAAGGAGAAACAAAAGGCAGCTAACCTCTTGATTTCTGGGGGAAAGACAGCAAATGAAAGGTCCACCTCTGAGGTGCATAGAAATAGAGTAGAGTAGAGTAGAGTAGAGTAGAGTAGAGTAGAGTAGAGTAGAGTAGAGTAGAGTAGAGTAGAATACCTGAGAGACCGCCTCCTGCCGATTACCTCTCTCAGACCAATTAGATCGCACAGGTTAGGTCTCCTCCGGATTCCATCTGCCAGCCAATGTCGGCTGGCGACTCCCCGGGGGAGGGCCTTCTCTGTTGCAGCTCCGGCCCTCTGGAACGATCTCCCTGTTGAGATCTGGACCCTTACTACCCTCCCAGCCTTCCGCAAAGCCACCAAGTCCTGGCTGTTCCAGCAGGCTGGGGGGGGGGGGGTTGAGAAGCATCTACCTCCACAGAAATTGTGAATGTTGGTTTTGTTTTTAATATGTTGTCTTTGTCTCGTTTTCCCCCTTTCCCTTGTCTTTTGTGAGCCGCCCGGAGTCCTCCGGGAGTGGGCGGCATACAAGACAAACAAACAAACAAACAAACAAACAAATAAATAAATAAATAAGAGTAGAGTAGAGTAGAGTAGAGTAGAGTAGAGTAGAATAGAATAGAATAGAATAGAATAGAATAGAATAGAATAGAATAGAATAGAATAGAATAGAATAGAATAGCAGAGCAGAGTTGGAAGGGACCTTGGAGGTCTTCTAGTCCAATCTCCCTGCTTAGGCAGGAAACTCTACACCATTTTAGACAAATGGTTATACAATCTCATCTTAAAAACTTCCAGTCTTGGAGAATTCACAACTTCTGGAGGCAAGTTGTTCCACTGATTAATTGTTCTTGTCAGGAAATTTCTCCTTGGTTCTAGATTGCTTCTCTCCTTGATTAGTTTCCACCCATTGCTTTATCCTGCTTTCAAATGCCATGGAGAATAGCTTGACTCCCTCTTCTTTGTGGCAGCCCCTGAGTTATCGGACCATTGCTATCATGTCTCCCCTAGTCCTTCTTTTCATTCAACTGCTCTCTTTCTAGGCAGAGAAGGTAGCAATATCTAAGTGAAGAGACCTGAAATAGTCCTCCTTCCAACTCTCAATGGCTGGGAAAAACAAATGAGGAGAAGGCGATCCTGGAGACATTCAGATCCTACATCAACAAATTGATACCCAGCACCTTGATTAGCATCCAGTAGCCATCTGGTAATCAGTGCAGCCAAGTCCCATTCTAGATCAGCTGTAGCTTCCAGGTACTTTCAACAACATTCTCATACAGATATATTTGTCTTGTCTTCCATTTCGTTGGTAAACTCCTTATGAAATAAAAACTGGTGCAGTCCAAGAATTTACACTATTTCTTCGGAAACCAGCACACAGCTTAGTGCAGTGATGGCTAACCTTTTTTGGGTCCCATGCCAAAAATGGGGGGAGCGCAGGGGGGTCATGCGCGAGCATGCCACACCCATAATCCTATGTGTGTGACACACACACACCGCTCACATGCATGTGCAACCAGCCCCCCCACACACACACACACTTTTGGCATGGTTTTTTCGCCCTCCCCAGGCTCCAGAGGCTTTCTAGGAGCCTGGGGAGGGTGAAAACAGCCTTCCCCCAGATGCCCTCCGGAGTCCTCAGGAGCTTCCCTGAAGCCACCGAAGGGCGAAAAACAGACCTATGGGGAACCTGGAAGTTTGGGAATAATGACTTCCAGTTTGTCCATAGGGCCGATTTTTGACCTCCGGAGCCTTCAGGGACCTTCAGGAGACTTCCCGGAAGGCTCTGGAGGGCAAAAACCGGCCCTACAAGCAAAACCGGGCTTAGTGGTTGTGTTTCAAATTTCAAGGTCTACATTATTGAAGGGGGAGGTCATTTGTTAACTTGGAAAATGCCTGATGCTTGGTAAAGGATGCACATTCTACAAGTATTTTAAATCCGTATCTTGTAGGGTGTAGTCATTTCTAAATCACAGCCTTCCCATCAGCAGCGTACGGTTAAATTCAACATTGCGTCGTTTATTATGCCACTTTTATTTCTATGTAATTAATGCGGATCGTGTAATTTAAAGATTAAGAGCGTGTCTGGCATGAAGGGTGTGCCTCTTTGCAATTGGCATCAAAAGCTGGCTTGAATCTTTTCAGAAAGTCTAATTAGATTGCCAAACATTGTTGCCTAATGTCTCATACAACATTGGAGCCAAGAATGCAACTTTTCATATTTTAAACTGGTACAAGAAGAGAAAAGAGAGTTAATTAATGTTTCTGTCTATTCAATCGACCCCAAACAAAGCAGAAAGTAGCTTTCTGACTGCTAATAAATTCTAGCTATTTTGGGCTGTTCTGTAGCAAAATAAGCTGGAGTATCCATTTATTGGCACTGAATTTGGCTCACAAAATTATCATGATGTATTGTGCTTGGTTCCTTAAAGGCTGTCTTGCCCTTTATATGGGAAGCTGATCAGATATTTATATCCATGACCTTGAAGAAACATCTCAGTTCTAAGATGAAAGACATAAACTTATATCATGTCTGGTCCCATATCTTTGCCACCCATTTCAAATTCCAGATTCAGAAGTTCATCAGTTGGTAATTATATCTTATTCCAGTTGGCATGACACATTTTCTTAAAGGAGCTTTGAGAAGCTTAACTAATTCTCCATTCCACTACCCAAGACTATAAGCAACTGTGAATGCTGAGAAAACCATGCCACATTGCTTAATGATTTGTCCATGAATATAATAATAGCAAAAACATTTAGACTTACATACAGCCCCATAGCGGTATGTTTAAACTCTAGAAAGAGTACAGAGAAGAGCAACAAAGATGATGAAAACATATGAAGAACAGTTGCAGGAACTGGGTATGTCTAGTTTGATTAACAGAAGGACTAGGGGAGACATGAGAGCAGTGTTTCAATATCTCAGGGGTTGCCACAAAGAAGAGGGAGTCAAGCTACTCTATAAAGCACCTGAGGGCAGGACAAGAAGCAATGGGTGGAAACTAATCAAGGAGAGAAGCAACTTAGAACTATGGAGGAATTTCCTGACAGTGAGAACAATTAATCAATGGAACAATTTGCCTCCAGAAGTTGTGAATGCTCCAACACTGGAAGCTTTTAAGAAGAGATTGGATAACCATTTGGCTGAAGTGATGTAGGGTTTCCTGCCTAAGTAGGGAGTTGGACTGGAAAACTTCTAAGGTCCCTTCCAACTATTCTATTCTATTATATTCACAGCATTCTCTGAGCAGTTTGCAATGTCGGCATTTTTCCCATATTTCCCCCAACAATCTGGGTTCTTATTTTACTGAAGGATGGAAGGTTGAATCAACCTTGAGCCCCATCAAGATCAAACTTTAGGCCTGTGATGGTGAACCTATGCCATCCGTGGCATGCAGAGCCCTCTCTATGAGCATGGTGGTGTCACCAACTGGTCTTTGCGGGTGCTTGAGTGCCAGAAAATGGCCAAAAAACTGGCCAAAAATGGCGGAAAAAGAAGGGGCCATTTTCAGACCATTTTTGACCTGGAAAGCAGGTGGAAAATGGCCAGAAAACAGCTAGAGAACGACCTGAAAATGGCCCCAAACACAGCCAAAAACGCCCCCCAAACCACCTGAAAATGGCCAAAAAAACAGGCATGCGTGAACCAGCCAGCTGGTCTTCCGGTTTCCAGCACTCCAGTCCACCCGCATGGATGCACTTTCTGGTCTGGGCACTGTTCAAGGTTCTAATGGCTGCCAAGAGTAGAAGTCACTTAAGCAAAAATGGAAACGGATGAGTACAGCATCTTTCTGCCTTTCTGACCTCCCCATTCTCCAGTATCATTTTTCCCACCCCATACCACCACCCCTTATATCCTACCTCTATCTCTATCTATCTATCCATCCATCCATCCATCATCTCAATCTCTCTCTTTCTCTCTGTCTACTTAACTATCCATTCATTTCTATCATCTTTATGTCTCTGTCTATCTATCTACTTATCTATCTATCATCTATCATCTATCTATTTATCTATCTCTATCAGCTATCTATCTATCATCTATTTTCTGTCTGTCTATCTATCTCTATCTTTCATCTATCTATCATTTATCTATCCATCCATCCATATCTCAATCTCCAGCACTCCAGTGCATGCACAAACTTTCTGGTCTGGACACTCAGTGCCAAAAGGTTTTGCCATCCCTGCTCTACACTTTGGGAAGAGTTTGCCTATAATAGTGCACTTAACTACTTTACCACCATTTTGGGAATGCACAAAAGATGACGACTCCCTGAAAATTTCACCCAATCAAGCCTAACCTTTTATCTTTTTGACATTCCTTTACTTTGGAATACTTTTAATTTTCTAATCCGAAAAATAAGATTAGGATATGAAGAGAGATGATCAGCATAAGCCAAAAAGTCTTCAGTGATTTTTGTTTTTATTTCCCACACAAAACAATATTTGTTTAGCATGATATTTCTGCAAAGACCATTTATGTATCCTCAAGTGTCAATATTTTGGTACAAACGCTTTGAAAGAAAAAAAAACTGAAGTCAAGGTCAACCATGTGCTCACACACTGGAAAGCGTGGTGATAAACAGACGCAAGACAGATAGCATAGCTCGGAACTTGGTTTTTAATCTTCTAAAGCGAACAGGATGGTCATATCACTGGGTGGACTTAGACAGGTCTGTAGTTATGGTACCATCTAAATAAAGATCATATTCATCTAGCGTGCAGTCAATAATAACATTCAGGAATGTCTGCAGGTTTTCGTCAAAAAAAAAAGTCAAGATAATGGTCCAGCCATATAATTGAAGGTACACCATATTTCATGTGTATCACACATTAAAAAAATGGAATTTTGATCACACCACAATGGCTAATGTCTTGACTTTTGATTACACCCTATGAATATCCTTGTGTTAGAAATTCTGTTTGTATAAAGCACCATATAGAGCAAATAAAGAGAACAGTCACCATGTGCCTTACTGCTCAACTCTATTACTGTAACAAATAACAAAAAAACTACTTAGAACAAAAGAGCATAGAGATACAAACTTGTAAACACTGCCATCTACTGGCTGAATACTACTGTGGTTGTTGCATAGAAATATGTTCCAACAATGAATTCCAACACTTTGGTACATTATAAGTTATCTATCTATCTAGAAGCTAATAATAGCATCATAATAGCTATCATTGTCATTACATTCATAGATGAATTCATTATAGAAAACTTTTAATATCAGAGGTTATGCTGCTAGGAGCAGAAAAGTCATTATTATTATACAATTGTATCACAGCGGCCAGTTGTTTCACCGGATTATTATTATTATTATTATTATTATTATTATTATTATTATTATTATTATTAAATCTTTAGTGAGATTCATAGCCTTTGGGGTTGGTTAGTAGCTCAGCAGCTCGAGTCCTAACCAAGGACCTAGGAACTGTTAAGGTAACTGTTAAGGGTATTATTATTGTTGTTGTTATCATTATTAGATTTCAAAATTCATCTTCCTTTTTCAGGTATAGAGCAGATGCATCGTATTCTAACATATCTGAGCAAGTTTGATATAATTCTTTCATCTACTTGCAGGTAATTCATAGATATTTACCATTTTAAAAGAAAAAAACCCGTAATATTCAAAACCACATAAATCAAATTTTGTTCTTTAAAATAAAAATAAGCAAACCACCACCACCCCAAAAATACAAAAAATCCCAATTAGCATCCACAGAACTTGCAAGACGATGCATTAAAATATAATAAGTGTAAGTGTATATATTAAGGTTTGGTTAAAACAATTCTCCAGGTAATTAATGCATGCATATTCTGTGAGGTAAGAAAAGTTTAGTGACATTCAATAAACAAGAACATTTTGCTATGGTTTACATGCTAAAGATTCAACTTTTTCATTTCACAAAGACACTTCCAAATTAGTTGAACTTTGGATACTATGAAAGAGACATATCCATCCGCAAGAGTCTTCTGGTACATTCATTTTAAGTTGGGAAGAAGCCACAGTATCCAACTTTTTAAACAGAGATCTTGTTTTCTAGAAGGGCAAGCTTTTTGGATACAGCTTCCAGTGAGCAAGACTTAAGGAATAACATACATAGAAAGAGGATGAACATATTTTCAGGAGTTTCAATTCAATGAGATGGACTAAATAAAAATCATGGAAATAAGTTGTTGGATACAGATATGAATCAACCACAGCTATTTTAAGATGGGAGGACTTCAACTCCCAGAATTCATCAGCCAGCAAGGGAGGTGAAGGCCACCCATCTTAAAAAGTTGCTCAGGTTGGGAAACACCAATATAATCCAGGGATGATTATTCAATTTCTGCTTAAAGTCACATTCTTTTAAGAATGATTTGGTTCTAATGGCTGCCAAGAGTAGAAGTCACTTAAGCAAAAATGGAAAGGGATGAGTACAGCATCTTTCTGCCTTTCTGACCTCCCCATTCTCCAGTATCATTTTTCCCACCCCATACCACCACCCCTTATATCTATCTCTATCTCTATCTATCCATCCATCATCTCAATCTCTCACTTTCTCTCTATCTACTTACTTATCCATTCAGCTCTATCATCTTTATGTCTCTGTCTATCTATCCACTTATCTATCTATCATCTATCATCTATCTATTTATCTATCTTTATCAGCTATCTATCTATCATCTATCTATTTATCTATCTCTATCAGCTCTCTATCGATCTATCATTTATCATCTATCTATTTATCTATCTCTATCAGCTATCTATCTATCAGCTATTTTCTGTCTGTCTGTCTATCTATCATCTATCTATCATCTATCTATCCATCCATCCATATCTCAATCTCTCTCTCTTTCTCTCTGTCTATCTATTTACCTATCCATCCATCTCTATCATGTTTATGTCTCTGTCTGTCTACCTAATTATCTATCTATCATCTATCATCTATATATTATCTATCTATCTCTATCAGCTATCTATATCTATCTATCATCTATCATCTATCTACCTAATCTATCTATCCATCCATACCTCTATCTATCTATCTATCTATCTATCTATCTATCTATCTATCTATCTATCTACTATCATCTATTGCTACATCACAGCAGGAGATATCAGGAATATTCTATGCATTGTGAATAGAGAGTTAGTTTTGAAATAAGATCAGTAGCTACATAAAATAATCCTAAACAACACATGTAGCCATCACTTATTTTTCATTGTTGAGGAAATATCATAAATATCCTCCTCTTCAAATCTCAAGCATGGTGGACAAGGGCATCACTTGGTGTAAATCAGGTTTGTGCTTTCCATAATCACCTCAAGCCCCAAAGATGCCCTAACACACTCTATTCCAAGTGGCCCCCAAAGGATATGTTTTCGGGTCAATGCCTTTATGAGATTGTCTACCTTTCTCTGGAATTTGACAACAGCTTCACATTCACATGGATCTTCCTCTGAAGAGACAAGACAAAATGGTTCAGGAAATAAAATATCGGAAGAAGGTCTTGAATATTATGAAATATTATAAAAGCTTATGGGACATATTTTTCGTAGTCCTCATCATGCAACCTGTGATGATGGTAGACTGCAAACAGTTTCAGAGCACTCTATTTTTGGCCCTGAGATTGCAACTTTGCATCAGTGAAATTCAGCAATAACTAGTTCTCAGTAGCACCATTTGTGTGTTTTATTTCTTCAAAAGTAAAAGTGCAATAAGACCAAGAAGCCTATTCAAATCCATTTTCTTTCAAAGAGCCCCACATTGTACTGCTGAAATTCCCATCATTTGAAAACTAAATTTCAGAAGAACGGTTTTCGATCATTTGGAAGAAATGTTGGGGGAAGGGGTGCCTGCGTGTTTAAGAATGGAAGGAGGAAAAAAAATTGACTTCCAGAGATTTCTCATACTAACATCTATCCTTAAACCCTTTTTCAAACAATGAAAAAGTATGTCCGGTTTAATAAAAAGAAAGACTACGGATGACATGATAGCAGTGATAGCAACATTTGAGGGACTGCCACAAAGAAGAGGGGGTCAACCTATTATCCAAAACACCTGAAAGTAGGACAAGAAGCAATGGATGGAAATGAATCAAAGGGAGACCCAACCTAAAACTAAGAAGAGATTCCCTGGCAGTTAGGACAATTAATCAGTGGAATGTCTCCAGAAGTTGTAGGTGCTCTATCACTAGACGTTTTTAAAAGAGACTGGACAGCCATTTGTCTGAAATATTATAGGGTTGGCTGCTTGAGTGGGGGGGGGGGAGTGGACTAGATGACCTCCAAAATCCCTTCCAACTCTGTCATTCTGTTATTTTGTTAAACGTTCTCAACCCCTGTCTTTGACACATTGAATCACCTGGTGTATTTACAGGAGAATCTTCAATGGGTTGAGAAAGCCAGTTGCAGCACTCACTTTTGGAAATGTGTTTGCCATGTTCTAGCCCCTACTTAGACAAAAAAAAATCCAAACACATCATTTCACAGAAAGAGATTGAGCATAAGCGTTGGGTATGCATCTAACTCAAGATGCACGGACAGGCTAATCCTTGCTGCGAAAATGAATTGAGCTCTTTGAGCATTCAACTGATTTCTGGACCATCCTCAAGAAGGTTAATTGAGCATTTCAAATAACAGCTTTCAAGTAACTCTTGAAGGGATTGGTTCTTTCTACCATCTGTTCAGGGTCGGACTGAAGCACTTTGAAATGTGAGACCCAACAAGGGACGAGACTCTCCCCCAACATCACTTTCATGGAGAAGGTCACCAGTTTACCAATTCAATCTTACTTCAACGTTGAACGTGACAGTGTTCTCTGCCTTCCTTGAGGGAAAACAGGTTTGAAAAATAATAGACAGACTGTATGACATGAGTTGCTATGTCCAGTGGTGGGGTTCCAAATCTCTTCCTACCAGTTCTCTGAGAGAGCGCTTTGCGGTGTCAGCGCTGGTGAGTTGAGCTGTTTTTTTTTGGCTCAAATGCACATCAATCCTCTCTACCATGTGAATCAGCTGAGCTAAAAAAGGGAATATAGAACAGGGAACAACAGGAGTGGGAGGGCAGGCCCAACCAGAGATGGTATTTGCCGGTTCTCCGAACTACTCAAAATTTCCGCTACCGGTTCACCCGAACCTGTATGAACCGACTGAATACCACCCCTGGCTATGTCCTCTAACAGATTGTCTTTCCTTTTCTGGAAGCCATTGCTTAATTTGATATAATGGTAGGGCCAGCTTTGTGTCTACTTCACAGTTGTCATTTTATGAATGGGATAAAGCTCATCTTGATGGCAGGATGGGATAATAAGCACTGAAGACTGCTTCCTCAAATATAGATAAAGCCTCTGGGTTTCTAACTCCTTACCCCACCCCCTCAATTGTTGATAGAGCAAAGGCATTGGCAGTAGTTATTCATGCAGGCACCATGGGAGATTGTACACATATGATACTCAGTAGGATATGGTGCTACCAGCCCATTGAGGATTATATAATTGTGGAAGCAGCAGGATGCTCTGAAGATCTTAATGCATAGATGGGTCCCCATGGAGTGAGGGTGTTAACAATGCAATAAACATAATGTGAACCACTTTGGGATGGGTATCCCACAATGAAGAGTCACCATTAAGAAACACTCTCCGTAATAGCCACCATTCAGGTGATGGAGGACATACAGGAGACATGATCCCTGAAGATAATAATTTAGAAACTTGTGGAGACAATTGGTATCAATAATGCCAGAAGATACTACCATGAGCATAATGATTCCTAGAAAAATCAAGACAAAATAGCAGAAGAATCATTAACTTAGTCACCCCAAAGGTGTTTTTTCCCCAAGGTCGCTTTTCCTTGAAGACATCTCCCTTCTCATCCAAGAAGCTTCTTCAGAACTTACATGAGAAATGAAATGTTTTCAAGGAAAATCAAAGTCCAGTTGCCTTTTGAAAAAGAACCTTTGGGACAATCCATCACCTGGAAGAATGAGAATCTCTATAGTCATTACCTTGCTTGTTATACAAATAGAATCTGCAACTACCGTGTTTCCCTGAAAATATATATGACTTAGTCTTATATATATTTTTGCCACCAAAAAAGGCACCAGGTCTTATTTTGGGAGGATGTCTTCCACTGACTCACCTTGCAATGGCGGTGGCACCGACAGCCCTGCCCAGCAGGAGCCCACTGCCATCCCACTTCTTCTGTGGCCGCTTGCTGCCAATTGTGTGTGTCACTCTTGGCCTCCATTTAATCATCAGAGGCCTTCAGGAAAAGTCTCTGCAGCCAAGAAAAGAGCTCCAGATTGACACAAGTGGCACCCTTTGGCTTTGTTTCGCCATCAGAGGTCTTCAGGAAAGGTCTCTGCAGCCAAGAAACTAGCTCCCAATTGATGTGTGTGGTGCCCCCTGGCTTCTGTTTCACCGTCAGAGGCCTTTCCTGAAGTGTGCGAGGGCTTATATTGGGTACATGTGTAAAAATCAAGCTAGGGATTACTTTCAGGATAGGTTGTATTTTCAGGGAAACATGGTATTTGTCATAACAAAATGTCACAGTGTTGCACTATTAATGCCCTATTGTGCAATTTCACCTACCAACACATATTTTAGTCTGCAGCTTCTTTCCAATTTGATTGATGGTTTGGAAATCAGCGGTATAGAAGTAGTGCTCTGCCACTGGTTCTGAGGCAATTGCCTTGAGTTCATCTTCAATGGCATTGCCCACCCCAACAGCAAACATCTTGTATCCTGAAACAAACAAGATCTAATCATCTGTGTCTTGCCCTGTTCATGAAAAGCATTATTGATCAAAAGGCATTGTGCGGGTATGTATATAAAGATTTTTTTTAAAAAAATTCTGGAAAACATGGAGGCATTATAAATAAAAAACTTTCATCTGGACTGTTCCTCTCCAGGGGCCATCACCTTATCTTCTCACAATGATTTTCAGGTATTGCATCAGGCAAATTACTTTGTTATGCATCTCCTGGCTTTGTCAAGTTCACATCTAGTTTTGTAAACATTATGACATCATAGTTGCATGCGTTGGATGCAACAGTAAAAGAGAGGGTTGATCAACCCCGGAAGAGAAAGGGGAATGTATTACTGTAGAAATATAATCCTCGTTGATATAATACAATGTACCAATAAAGGAATGTTATGGCCTTCCAGCAGCCAGCGGAGCTGGCAGCAGAATCAGACAGTGAGGAGGTTGAGGAGGAACATGGGCCAGTCCTGGAGCCTGGGGAAAGTTCAGACGAGGGCTCTGCGTCAGAGGCAGAAATGGAGCCAAGGCTGTCTGGCAGTTCTTAGATACCTTCGGAGCTACACAGCTTTGAGGCAGAGGAACAGTTGGAGCCTATTCCCAGTGTGCACATTCACAGAGCTGCCAGAATAGCTAAGAAATCATGGGCAACTTGGGAGTAAAGCCACAGGTGGACAGTGAATGGCCCCTCCCATAGGAAATGAAAGAGGAGTGAAAAGGGAGTGGGCTTTTGCAGGAAACAATTTGTTCATTCATTCATTCATTCATTAGTTTCAGGAGTGTGAAGATCTGTCCGTGAATCTCAGAGACTCTGTGCCAAGTCTTTCCTTGCACAGCACCTCATTTGGAAAATATTTACATGGCAGCTTTCCAAGCCAGATAAGGTCTGTGGTCATAAATTCACCTTTGAAAGCCTGTTTACCAGGCCTTTGCTGAATGTGAATGAGAGGAATTCACATTCATTTAATAAAAGGGGTTTTATCAGGACCAAGAGGCTGTCAGGGTCTGGATGGGAGCGAACAAGCTTGCACTCAATCCAGACAAGACCAAGTGGCTATTGATGTTGTCCCCCAAGGATAGTCCAGATATTCCATCCCTTAGCCTGGGATGTGAAATATTACACCCCTCAGAGAGGGTTCGCAACTTGGGTGTCCTCCTGGGACACTAGAACACCATTTGTCGGCTGTGACCAGGGGGGCTTTTGCCCAGGTTCGCCTGGTGCACCAGTTGCGCCCCTACCTGGACCAGGAGGCACTTCAAATGGTCACTCATGCCCTCGTCACCTCAAGGCTTGATTACTGTAATGCGCTCTACATGGGACTACCCTTGAAAAGTGTTCGGAGACTACAGTTAGTCCAGAATGCAGCCGCACAAGCGATATCAGGTGTACCTAGATACATCCATGTTACACCTATCCTCTGCGAGCTGCACTGGCTTCCTATCGGTCTCCGAACGCGCTTCAAGGTGCTGGTTATCACCTTTAAAGCCCTACATGGCCTAGGACCTGGATATCTGCGAGACCGCCTCCTGCCACATACCTCCCAATGGCCGATTAGATCTCACAGGTTGGACCTTCTCCGAGTGCCATCGACCGGACAATGCCGGCTGGCGACTCTCTGTAGCTGCTCCGGCCCTGTGGAACGATCTACCCACAGAGATCCGGACCCTTCCCACTCTCTTGGCCTTCCAAAAAGCCACTAAAACCTGGCTATTCCGACAGGCCTGGGGCTGTTGACCTCATGTACGAGGTCCAGCCCCACCCAGATTGAGTGTATGGTGTGTTGCTTTTAAATCTGTTTTCTCTTTCCCTATTTTTTAACTTTTTATCTTTTTAATCTTGTATGTTGTAAGCCGCCCAGAGTCCTACGGGATTGGGCGGCATATAAATTTATTAAATTACAATTAATTACAATTACAAGAGTCTGCTTCATACTTTTTGGGGAAGCCTAGGTCAGAACAAGGAGAATATTTGCATCTCAGGATTGAAATGAGGGCTCCTTGGTGCTCTTAGAGCTTGGTTGTTTTCTTGCAGATGTTTCATTACCCAAACTAGAGAACCTCATCAGTGTCACAAACAACCAAGCTCAGAGAGCATCCAGGACCCCTCAAAGCACAATGTTATCAATTTATGAGATTAAGCAATGAACCCAACTGGGCTCTATCAAACTACGGTCCTAATTTCCCAATGCTTACCTAATTCTTTAGCTTTCTTGGCTGCATCGTTGATGTAATCTTGGGAGCGCCCATCAGTAAATACAATGGCCACCTTGGGGACACCAGGCCTTGCTCCACTAGTGATGGCGAAGGAATTGTCGACGAGGTATTTCAAAGCTTGGCCAGTCATGGTGCCCTTTTCCATATATGTCATCTTTCTCACTGCTGTTTTGATATCCTTCTTGTTCTTGTATTGCCCCAGTGGGAACTCCTGCTTGACTGAGCTAGAGTACTGGACCAGGCCCACGTGAGTGTTTTTATCTGACACCTCCAGAGAATCCACAATCTGGTTAATGAATCTCTTCACCAACTCAAAGTTCTCGGGCCTCACGCTCTTCGACCCGTCTATCAGAAAGATGAGGTCTGTGGCAGCTCCTCCATTGCATACTGTAGGAAAGGGAAAAACAGAAAACGGGAAGAAAGCCACTACTGGGGGAGGGGGACGGGGGGGATGGACACTTCTTCCATTTAGATAGCAATACTTCTTTAAAAACTGATTTTAATCAGCCAGATCAGTGTGTTTAGAGAGGTGTGTCCTCACTACAAGAAGTAAAATAAGTCGTTATGTTCAAGCATTATAATTTCTGCTTTAGCCCTGTTGTGGCTCGGTAGGAGCCTTTGGAGCTGCTATCAGTGAGTGGTTTCAGGATGCTCACAGGAGAAGATAACAAGCAGCTGTGGCTCGTTAAGAATCTCCTCCTGTGGATAAAAGACTGATGGTGCCACACCCTAGTTGCAGAAGTCAACGTTCATCGTTCGTTCGTTTGTTAGTTCCGTTCCATTCCTGTTCTAGTTCGTGTTCATGATTCAAAGAAGCACTTGGATAAGTGATTTGCTTTATGTAAACCTGGTTTGCTGTGAGAGTTTGTTTTTGCATTTGCTGTTCAACTTTTTGTAAGAGCCGTTTATCTATGTTTATTTTGGCCTTGCAGCCAGCTTGAGCCAGGACTGATAAAGACATTCCTTTACAAGCTTTGTGTGGCTGTAGTTTCTGAACGAGCAAAGAGTGGGGTCAGAACAGGCCCCCTATTTTCAAGAACGGGTTGTTCTACTCTACACCATAGTATGCAGTAGAGGTGGGTTCCTACCAGTTCAGACCAGTTCAGCTGAATAGTAGTAACTTGGCAGCCAGGTCTGCCATACCCCTGAACTGGTTCTCTCGGTGGCACCGTAGGCATCACCATCTTGTTTTTGGCTTCTGTGCATGCGCAGAAGCAATTTTTAGTATTTAGTATTTAGTAACTCCTGAACTACACACTGGACCAGTGGCCCCCAACCTTCTGGGCACCAGGGACTGGTTCCAAGGAGAGAGGTTTTCTGTAGACCAGCGGGGGTATAGTTGCAAGTCCTCCCTGAGGATGGGGCTTTGCTTATTTGTGAGCCATGGTGGTGCAGTGGTTAGAGTGCAGTACTACAGGCTGCTTCTGCTGACTGCTGGCTGCCTGCCATTTGGCAGTTCAAATGTCATCAGGCTCAAGGTTGACTCCGCCTTCCATCCTTCCATTGTGGGTAAAATGAGGACCCAGATTGTTGGGGGCAATAGGCTGACTCTGTAAACTGCCGAGAGAAGGCTGTAAAGCACTGTAAAGCGGTATATAAGTCTAAGTGCTATTGCTATTGTGCGGACCAATTCCTGGAATGCCGCAGATCAGTGCTAGTCCACGGACTGGGTTTGGGGACCCCTGCGCTAGACAAGAGAAAGTCCGAAACTAAGATTCCTGTCTGAAAGCGTGTTCTTTGTTCTCTTTGGCTGTTTTACAGAATGTCAGTTTATCCTCAAAGGAATGAGGTTATTTCACACATTGTGAATTGGGCACGCATTTCCATGACTTCTAATCAACTTTGGCTCCCTTGACAAAGTTTTAAACAAAACTTATTTACCACTGCAGGTCTTCCCATCATTATTAAGGGTGAAGCCCACTTCACAAGCGCAGGCGTACGATGCTCCTGTACTGACACAAATCTGCTGGCAATCATGGTCTCCGGTGACACACATATCTGACACAACTGTAAAGTAATAAAGTAATAAACGCAGTAAACGAGCAGGTTTGACTTTAGCTTACAGTATCCTTCTTCTTTTTTGGGTTTAATGTTTTTATTGAGTTAAAATACGATACAAAATACTGGTACAAAAATAAATAGGAAAATGGTGGGGAAGAAGAGAAGGAAGAGAAGTGAGGAAGGATAAGAAGAAAAGAAAAAGAAACATTGACTTCCAACTCTCTCTTTTGCAGTAAAATAAGGCATTAATATCAAATCACAACGTTTTGTTTTTTCCTGATAATACGAACAAGCCATTTCTATAAAGATCTATTAATCTAATCGGTAAAACCCAAAATCAAAGTTTCATTCTTTTCCACTTCAAGCACAAAGCTCCGAAGTGGTCTCCATGTGGAAACAAAAGTCCTTCTATTCTTTTCTTTGATCAAAATATTTTGACTACAGTATCCATTTGTCTTGAGTAGATCATCTAGAACACAGGTGTCAAACTCATGTTGCCGTCACATGATGTATCATGACATTTTTTTTCCCTTCAGGGTGGGCATGGCCTGCCTGTAACACAGAGGTGGTATTCAGCCAGTTCGGACTGGTTCACCCGAACCAGCTCTATGCTGTCCTATTTAGGCACATTTTCAAGCCGAGTGCATGCGTGCAAGCCACGCACATGATCAAGGTGCATGCACGGAAGGCTGAGCACATGCGTGGATGGGCGCACGCTCACATTTGCAAACCGGTAGGGAAAGTAAGTGAATACCACCCCTGGTGTGAAACATCCTGCCTGCGGGCTGCCAGTTTGACATCCCTGGATCATGGGTGGGTTGCTGCCAACCAAATGCTTGCGCGCACACCAAATGACACCAAATTGTGTGCACGTGCACATTTGCACCTAAAAAGGACTGTGCATGTGCACAATGTTAGAAAAGGAAAGAAAAATTACACCTTTGCAATGAAGATTGTTCTGTGCATGCGCAGAAACGAAAATCAAGATGGCGGTGCTGAGGGTAGCACCGGTTCGGGGCCTGGCAGGCCGAGTTACTACCTACTCAGCTGAACCAGTCCAAACTGGTAGGAACACACCTCTGCCCTGGGTCCTAAAAACTTTAGCAATTCCAATCTCCTGGAATCAACATCTGACCTTATAAACCATCTGAATGTTCCTTTCTTCATAAACTTTTTAACCAGGATCATGAAATGGCCCATGAGCCATGTGCATCCTTGGAGACTCCTGAACAAAGGAGGTGCATCAGCCTCCCGAACCTAGGCAAGAGGCATTTTATGGCACAGTAAATTTCCTTAGGTTTAACAGAATGTGGCTGATTTTATCTAGTTCTCCAAAGCTACGTAGGATCAGATATGGTGAGTATTTGCATGGGACACTACCAAATAATATCAGGAGTGGGCAAAGACAAACATCTTCTCTACAATTGCCAAGGATGCTGCATGTATTTCAAGATAGTATCCCCCACAATTTTTGAACATAACAGATTTTTTAGGGCTGGGTGCAGTAGTGGGATTCAAAAAATTTACTACCGGTTCTGTGGGTGTGGCTTGGTGGGCGTGGCATGGCTTGGTGAGTGTGGCTTGGTGGGCATGTCAGATATTGTAAAATCTCCTTTCCCTCCCCTCTGCAGGGGAAGGTTACTGCAAAATCCCCATTTCTTCCCGATCAGCTGGGACTCGGGAGGCAGAGAATAGATGGGGATGGGGCCAGTCAGAGGTGGCATTTACAAGTTCAGGACAGCAAAAGAAGACCCAACCAATCAGCTGGGACTCCGGAGGCATTGAATAGATCAGGGGCGGGGCCAGCCAGAAGTGGTATTTGCCAGTTCTCCAAACTACTCAAAATTTCTGCTACTGGTTCTCTAGAACTAGTCAGAACCTGCTGAATACCACCTCTGGCTGGGTGAACTGCTATAAACTAAGCTACTTATAAAATGCCCCGTGTGAATTCTCTTTGCTTCCTAGTTATTTCTAATCAGATGCTTATTTTTAACAAAGAAATACCCAGGAACATCTTGTAGTTGGGAAAGGACAATTTCTCGTAGGTGTTTCCTTCAGGAATGTCTCAGACTTACCGCAGAAAGCTTCCTGAAACTTTTTGCTCAGCTTCGCAATGACACTATAACTTTCGACATAATCCACATGGTCATCCAGGGGCTGGCTGGCTATCTGTCGCAAAGTACGCATGTCGACACGGCCCACACCAATGGCAAAGATTTCGATCCCAAGAGCTCTTGCCCTTGCTGACACATCTTTCACCCCATCCTGGGGGTGACCGTCCGTCACTACAATGGCCACCTGGGAATGAGAGGATGAAGACTTCCTTGATTTCTTTCCCAACTGGGCCCCAGCAAGAGTTGGGATGGGGATGATGTTTACCGTTCCCTAATGGTGTTTATCAAACCAAGTGAGATTAATATTCCACTATCTCAACCACAAATAGAAACAAAGGATCCTATTCCCTAGATATTGTAATAATCTCTTGCTTCTTTATTAAAAGGCACTTCGGCACAAGGAAGGCTCCCCAGAGTACATCTTAAAAGGAGAGACTGTATCTGGGCCTTAAAAGGGATGAACAATAATACAAAGTAGTGCTTCATGATTGCAGACGGGAGAGGCATATATTTGAATGAAATGAGGGTAGAGAGGAAGGGAGAGAGGGAAGGAAGGAAGGAAGGAAGGAAGGAAGGAAGGAGGGAAGGAAGGAAGGCAAGAAGGAAGGAAAGGAAAGGAACAAAGGAAAGAAGGAAGAAAAATAGAAAAAAGAAATACAATGTGAAAGAAAGAAAGAAATTAAGAAAGAAAGAAATTAAGAAAGAAAGAAATTAAGAAAGAAAGAAATTAAGAAAGAAAGAAAGAAAATGTGAAAGAAAGAAAGAAAGAAAGAAAGAAAGAAAGAAAGAAAGAAAGAAAGAAAGAACTGAAAATGTAACAGAGTAGTTTTTTTTTTCTCTAGAAGACCCCTAATTTGATTTTTCTGGTCAGAATCAGTTACAATTATTCCTCATCTTAAAATTACTTTCTGTCTTTAAACATTTTCATTTTCAGCTGGATAAATTCCATCTAGATATCTGAATCCCCCAAATAAAGGATTGTTTCCTAAAATTTCACAGCAAAAAAAAAGTAAATAAATTATCCTCTCGTATAGATACAAAGGCCTGCAAAAGGTGAGGAGGGATTCATATATATAAAAAAAGAAGTAGGGCATCGATCATGCTGTTGACCCACCCTTGACAGATGTCCCCTTATATAAACATTTGTCATGTGACTCTAAAAGGCCATAGGCAGACCTGACACCTATCCCCGCCCACCCATCCTGCATACTCTATGCCTCTTCTGCAAATTTTTAAGTGTCCTCTACTCATAGGGTTGTCACAGAGGTGGCATTCTGCCAGTTCTCCCTGGTTAGGGCAAACCAGTAGCAGTAGGGGTGGGAGGCTCTACCCATCCACCCAGACGTCATCATAGACACTCTGTGCATGCAAGGGTGCCCTCCCGGTCCCAAACCTGTAGCGAAGGTAACATGATTCCATGTCTGGGTTGCAACCTGTTGAAGCTTCATTATGTTCAGAGTTAAATGCAGCTCCAGCTGTTCAAATTGCTGAACATCTGCCTGGCTAAGTTAGTTGAATAAAAGATGACGCATTATAATCGTTAAATCCACTGAAAAGCAACAAGAGGGGGAGAAAGATATGAAAAATGGGAGTCTTCTAATGCAGGCGAGTGCTTGGATGCCCCATTCAGTTTCATGGTACCATTTGCTTTGGAGGCATCTTCATTGCTTCTGCTGTAGAAGTGTCAGGTGATACAATGCATCTGATTCATAGGCTCAGTTACATCCCAGGGCTTTTCTCCAGAGCTCAGTGGCAAAAATGCAAGAGCAGCAGCATGAACGGTTTTGAAAGTAGGGCAGCAACCAGCATATTTCTGAATCACATTCAACTACCAAAGAAATGAGCTAGCAAGGGAGATCTCTTGCAAAGGACACGGATCTCATTGTTAGCCCTTCGGGGTAATTTGGACAAGAAGCATAACCAGGAATACTAACTCTATTGTAAGGTTGTATCTTGCAAGACTGAAAATATTATCAATAAAGGAGAATATCAGTCAGAGTTCCAAGCTTGTAGAAACATTTCTACTGAACATTAACTGAAAACATTTCTCCCTTGTTTCAAAGGTGCTTTTTCCAAAAGGCAACTGGACTATGTTTTTTTTTTCCTGGAGGAAGAAATGTTTTCTCTTTGAAGAAGCTGTTTGCTTCTCATTTAAGAAGCTGATGAAGATCAGAACTGATGAAGCTTCTTGGATAAGAAGAAGATGATTTTTTTTAAAAAATAGCTCAGTTGCCTTTCGAAAAAAGCACATTTGACCTGGATGTTTGAGAAGTTCCATAGATATTCCTCCCCTTCTTTTCTTTTCCTTTCTGGAAACTGAGGGAGAGGTCCTTTCTGAAATGCATCCCACACCTCTTTGACATGCCTGTTGTGCTCTCCGAGGTTCTTCCTCCTGTTCGCCAAGGTCCTTCCCACATTTTGTTGTTGTTAGTTGCAAAGTCACATCGGACCCATCGCAACCCCATGGACAACACTCCTCCAGGCCTTCCTGTCCTCTACCATCCTCTGGAGTCTATTTAAGCTCACACCGACTGCTTCTGTAACTCCATCCAGCCACCTCATTCTCTGTCGTCCCATTCTTCTTTTGCCCTCAATCTTTCCCAGCATTAGGCTCTTCTCCAGTGAGTCCTTCCTTCTCATTAGGTGGTAAAGTGTTTAAGTTTCCTCTTCAGGATCTGGCCTTCTAAAGAGCAGTCAGGGTTGATCTCCTCTAGGACTGACCGGTTTGATCGCCTTGCAGTCCAAGGGACTTGCAGGAGTCTTCTCCAACATCAGAGTTCAAAGGCTTCCATTCTTTGGCACTCAGTCTTTCTTATGGTCCAACTATCACAGCCATACATTGCAACTGGGAAAACCATAGCCTTCAAACCTTCAAAAACAAAACCTTCCCACATACCATTGCACTGATTCATTTGGTGTAATATTAACTTTTGAAGCCCACACAGACTCCTTTTTAAGTTCATTGTGCATTGGTGTCAATGAATTGTGTTTCTTGAAATAAATAAAGAAATTGAGAAGTGAAAGGTCTACATAGAACTCGATCTTAACTGGATTGTTATGCGAGCACCATTTGCACAAACCGAATTAGACTGGTGTGTTCCAAATGGTGTAACATGTCAATTTCAGCAATAGGTGGAGCTGTAAAATCTCTTATACCTCCCTCTTATTTTAAGAAATCAAGACTGTGTGATATTTGCAACCTCGTAGCTTCACTAACAAACCCTTTGTGCCTTCAGCAATTCATTTATTTAGTCCAAGAAGTGTTGCAGAGAAAGAAATCTCCCTAGGAAGCACCTTCCACTGCTGTGAATAAGCAGGAGATCAAAGAAGCGTGAACAGATTTCTTGGTCAAGTCATAGGTTGAGAAAAACAAATGAAAATGCCTACCCATCTATTTTTTAAAAAAATGTAAGAAGATTCTGAACCAGCCTAACCTGGAGTGCCAAAGCAAAGGATCAGATTTTGAGTGATTTGCTCATTCTAAACAGATATCAGGCTTGTCAGATGCTACATTTTTTCTATCCTGCTCTACAGAGTGGAGAGTTGGTCTCTGACAGAAAGCCACTTGAAGAGACTAGAAGTATCTGAAATGTGGATTTACAGGTGGCTATTGCATATAAGTTGGGTTGACAAAATCAGAAATGAGGATGGGATAAGCCTCCTGGGAAAGCCAAGGGAAATCATCAAAACCACAAAAAAGCAAAAGTTAGAATATTTTGGACATGTGATGCGACACCCAGAAAAATACGGCATCCTTCACTTAAGGCTCCAGGGAAAGATTGAAGGCAAACAAGGTCCAGGAAGAAGACCATCACAGCGTCAGAACCTAAGGACTGGTTTGGACAAAACTCAGCAACACTTTTTTTTGTGTGGCTATTGATAAAAATAGGATTGCCAACATGATCGCCAACGTCCGATGATGGATATGGCACAAGAAGAAGAAACAGACCAGAGTTTCTGAATCTTGATCCCAAATGAAAAGAATTACTTCATTAGGAATTAAAAGATTTAAAAACTAGAACCTAAATAAACTATGATTATTCAAGCAAAAGAAAAGAGTGTCTGTCCCAGATAAATAAATATTTAGTCTTGATCTCCACACATAGAATAAAGACAGATGGGAACTGCGATAATCAGCTTCCATGTTTAGGCATTCATAGTCAAACACTATAAAAAGACTTCACACATACAAGTTTATGTACAAACGTTTCTTACAAGTGTGGAATGAACATCTGTAGTCATGAATCAGAGTGTGACATCCAGTTACCCATGTGCATTGACTTGACATGAATCAATATTTGGAAACAAAATGCATAGATCATGTTGCACAAACTGTTCTTTTATGAGAAAAAGCGAAAAAGCAGAATTGTTCTTTTCAGCTTGTGAAAGAAATTGAAACTCGGTTTGGTTTAAAAACAATGAGATGCCAGCTAAATTATGGCCTACCATTTCTGTCCTTCAGACCAAAGGTTTCCCCTGATCCATAAGGTTCTTTTAATAAAGTTGAAAGGGCCTTCTGTTTGAGGTAACTTTTTCCCCCTTGCAGCAGAAATGGTCATAAAAAAAAACAATAGCAATAACAGGTATCTTCGTGAAAATGTTATGGAAAGGAACCTTTAATTTAGTATTTCAAGCTCTTTCCCACAAGATAGATTTTTTTTCTTGTTGACTTATGTCTCCCCCCCCAAAGAATATCTGACTTCGTATATATTTAGCTTCTAGCCCACCTGTGAGTGAAATTCAAGGTGATGAAGTCAACTATATTTAGCTAATTTTAAATCCTTCCAAGAATAAAATGCTCATAGAAAAGGGCATTTATGCCTAAAACCTAAAGATCTCCTCACTTTCACCCACCTCTGTTCTTTAAAGAACCACATTTTTATAGCCTTAACCAGTAGAGCATCATGGCTTGATAAATATGTTGACCCCATCCCACAAAGCTGAGGTGTATCAATTCTCCAAATGTAGGCTTTATGCAGGGGTGAGATTCAAAAATTTCAGCAACGAGTTCTCTGCCAAGTTACTGGGTGGGTGTGGCCATGTGGGAATGGCCATAGTGGGCATGGCCTAGTCAGCCTCTTGCACCATGGCGGGGGGGGGCATTTTCGCATTCCTCAGGTTCCGGAGGCATTCCTCGAGCCTCTGGGAGGGTGAAAACTGCCTCCCCCGAGCTCCAAAGGCCCTCCAGAGGCTGGAAACAAGCCCATTTCTGGATTTCCAGAACTTCTAGGAGGCCCATTTCTCCCTCCCCCTTCCCGAGCCTCAACATGGGCTCTGCACTTACCTTGCATCTAAAACCGGCCACATGGAGACTTCTGAGAGAGGTGGGGAGAGGTGGGAAGGGCAGGGTGGGGTGGGATTTGGGGGATCTCTGAATTGGCCATAACATTAGCTATGGGTTCTCCCAAACCCAGACGATACCGTGGCAGCCCACCCCTGGATTTTTGGCTCTATCACTAGTTCTATGAGGTCAGGGAATCTGAAGCTGTGCCTCAGAAAATGGCCAAGACAAACGGGAAGGAACATATGGAAGAAGATGGTAATCTTTGTATCTCCTGAAGGACTTTATGAGGAGACATTTCATCAAACGGTTGTTACTCTTTGTATCTAAGTGTCAGTTAGGTAATTGAGAAGCAGAACAGCAATTGGGTGAAGAGAAGAATGTTATGAAATTAAACATGACAAATAAAAGGGATGAAAGCATTTGTTCATGGATAAACTTATATTCCGCTTGGGTGTTAGTGATCAACTGCAGGTCTGCAGGCCTCAAATGGCCTTCCAAAGCTTGTTAGATGTGGTGCACATAAAACTGGGAACTCTACCCATTTTTCCTAGTAGCTAATAACAGTGGGAAAACAAGTATCTCATTAACTTGCTGAGAGGAGATGAAGCCCCTAGGATAGGAGATTATGTCCTTTGGAAACCACAGTTAGTTGCTGGGAGGCATGTCAGAAGCATTAAGTTTCCACACTTCCCATTTGCCTGCAGTTAAATGGTTCAAATCTTATATGACAGCATGAGATACTATTATGGTCCTTTGCTCAGTCAGTCAGATATTCAAACTGGATTTGGCATTTTTGTCTGCCTATTGAGCCCTTCCTGAGGACCTGGGATAGGCAGAAGGGGATGTTTAATAGTGTTCCAGAAATCATCACAACATCCTGTGATGGTTTCTGGAACACCATTAAGTTTTACATTAAGAGTTTACATCCATTACATTAAGACTTTATATCCAAACTCTTCTGAGAAAGCTGCCTTTTGCAATTGATTGATGGTGAATTTGTCAATGCCAATGGTGTTCAAGTGGTGCTATTCGAACTATTAGACTTCCAACAGCTATGCCAAATCCCATTAGACTTTAACCATTTTTTAAAAATAAATCATCTAAGCACCCACAAAAGGTACATAATTTTGAGGACCACCAATGCTCCTGAAAACACAGGTTGCAAACAAGAGAGACAGGGAGAACTAAGTTCATGGAATGATTGCCACGAAACAAAGCAAGAAGAAAATAAAGCCAAGCTCCTTGACAATCTCACCTTGTTGATCTCTGGGGATCTCACCCTGGCTCCTTCCCCTTCACTGAATGCTCTGTTGATGGCAAACTGTATAGCCAGGCCTGTCATGGTCCCAGTGGAGAGAGGCTCGATCTTGCGAACAGCTTGTAACAGGCTGGTCTTCGTTTGATGCGTTCTTAGGGACAATTCATTCTTGACAGCACTGGCATAGTTGATGACTCCAACCCGTGTTGTATTAGGACCTACATCAAGTGCCTCAATGACCTGAGACACAAAAATCTTGACTTTGTCAAATTCATTGGGGCGCACACTTCGGGAGCTGTCCACAATGAACACCAGATCTGTAGGTCTCGTCCTGCACTGGGCACCTATTTGGGAGAAGGGAATAACTTTTTTTTTCAAAAATTAAAAATATAACAACTCAGACGCAGGTCCCATTAAATTCATTTGGACTTCCTCTCAACTAGATGGCGATAGAATTCCAACCTTATGATCGAAAGCAAAGGTGCTTTCTCCAAAAGGCAACTAGACTTCCTTGGGTTTTGTTTTTCCTTTGAAAACGTTTCGTTTCTCGCCCAAGAAGTTTCTTCACTTCTTCAGAAACACTTTCAAAGAAAAGAAAAGAAAACAAGAAAGTCCAGTTGCCTTTCGAAAAAGCACCTTTGGGGCAACCATTGTGAGAGTGAGAACCATTGGAACAGAAGTGGCCTTCAGAAGTTGTGGGAGCTTCATCACTGGAAGAGTTCAAGAAGAGACTGGACAGCCATCTGTCAGAAATGGTGTAGGGTCTCCTGCTTGGGTGGGGAGTTGGATTCGATGACCTAACAATCTGTTAAACTATGATCTGGTTGATTGAGAATCTCCATAGACATTCATCCTTATGAACTTTTTCCATACGAAAACTACACCGTTTTTCCCAATGATTACTCCTTTTATGATACAGTAATCTCTAGTATAGACTATTCCATATTTTGCATTTTCTCCTGTGAGGTTAGTACTGGATTTCTCTTGGAGAGACAAATCCCAGCAGTTGTTTCTCCTCCTCCTCTTCTTCTTCCTCCTCCTCCTCCTCCTCCTCAACATCATCATCATCAGTCTCTATTGCTGATTTGGTCAATTGTGGGAAATTCAGACACTGAAACATCTTAAAATGTGGTGTGAGAACATGGAGCTGTTGGCAGAACAAGAGGTGGTTTTATCCCTAACTATCCAAGATTCTCACCATACCCTAAATAGGGAAGATATATATAAGCCCTCAACCTGACTTAATTTCCCCTTCCCATTTTTCTGATGCTGGTCTGTTGGCGCCACTCTTATGGTACGTCCAATGATGCCAATAACCATGTGTTTTTCTTTAGGACTATATTCCCTCCAAAATAACAAACCCACTGGGGTATATATATTTCAATCCTCTTTGAATATTCAGCATTCAACACACTCAGTAATGTGGCACATAAATCCTTGACCATGTTTGAGGGTGGGTTGAAGGTTTTTTGGCTTAACTGGAAGCATTTCAGTCTAATAGGACTTGAAATGTTAAATGGGATTACTTTTCTGGGATTTGCATTAACGATGGAGGCTCTTCCTTTGTTCTGATTTGCCTTCAGGTCTGATCTGCAGTCATTATAGTAAAGGAAATAATGACACAGTCTTTGTCCTGACGTTGGTGGCTTGCAGAGAAAAAGAAAGAAAAAAAACAAGATTGTATTTTTGGCTCTTTCACACCATTCTCCAAATTTCCCAGAAATTTACACCCAGCAGCCCGAAACAGTCAAGGATGGGCTGATGGTTGGGGGCTATTTTGGTCCTGTGATTGCTTATTTATTTATCTATCAAATTTATAGAGCCACCCATCTCACAAGAAATTTACCAATAACCATGCAGGAAAAAGATGTGTAAAACTAAATATGTCAAACGCAGTTCTATTACATAAATTACACACACATACACACACACACACACACACACACACACACACACACGTGTGTGTATGGTATATATGTATATCAAGAGAGATTTTATATTGAATCCCCTTGCAAACCTGAGGAAATGTTGAAATATTGACAAATCCATCATGTCTCTTTACATTGCAGTAAAATATTTTTACTACCCATCACACGTATTTGCTCCATTCTGTGATCCCTAGAGATTGTAAGCAAATACAGTAACTGCCTGAAATCTCCTGCCAAAGGAGTGTGGTAGAATAGCTAACTTCAAGGTCAAAAATAAAATTTGATCTGAAGAGGCAAGAAAAGTGTGAGAGCCAAAGTAATTCCATTATGTCTTCTGAAAAACCGTCTCCATTTGCTTTTCCTCCAACTGTCACTGAACTGACTGCTGTTTTCGGTTCAGCAAGACAGAACAAAAAACTATAATTTTAACCGTCAGTGTCTGAATGTTGCCTTGTTTCTTCTTTTCTTTCCATCTCTTTCTCTTGTGGATGCAGAATTTGAGATTGCAAGCTCAAGAGCTGGAAAATATTCAGGGCTGTAACTGATGAATACAATAACCCTGAAAACATGCTAGAAAGAGGGTCGAGAGAGAAATAACTGCTGAGCCTAATAGCCATTGATAGATCTTTTAGATTATGATTTTCTTCTGCATTTGTAGAAAAGAGAACTAAAACGCATCATTATGTAAAGAAATCCTTTTATCCATTGTAGCTTGATCTGCCTTGAGACCTTCTTCAAATCGTATTATTTTGTTGCTTGTATGTACACTATTGTTTGCATGTACACTGAGATTTATCACTGTGATAAGAATAGAATAGAATAGAATAGAATAGAATAGAATAGAATAGAATAGAATAGAATAGAATAGAATAGAATAGAATAGAATAGAATGGAATGGAATGGAATGGAATGGAATGGAATTTTTTATCGGCCAAGTGTGATTGGACACACAATGAATTTGTCTTTGGTGCATATGATCTCAGTGTACATAAACAGACAAGATACATTCATCAAGAATCATAAGGTACAACACTTGTACTACTAAAAGTAATTCGGACATAAGCACTAATTTGTGAGTTGGGAGGGGAAAAGGGGAGGGAATGTTAGACATCCTACTAATTGCCTCTTTTTTAGAATATGTTATAAAGATGTAAAGTTATGGTAGACTCATTGACATTGTGAAAGTATGCCAGTAGGTGGTTGTGTCTTTAAAGCTAAATGATTTTAGAAAAAAAACAAGTTTAAGTAACTGTAATCAAATACAGTGATAGTAAAATGCATAAATTCTAAAATGTACAACTTAATTTGAATGAAGTATAGGTAATGATTGTGGAAGAAATGCACGAAATGTATATGTACCAATGGACACGCTTTCTGCAAGATGTAACAAAAGATGATTCGTTTTTTTTTCTTTTTTGTGTGTGTAATAAAAACAATAACAAAATTTAATTTAAAAAAAGAATCACTTAACACTTAATGATAGTCATAGGGTACAAATAAGCAATCAGGAAACAATCAATATAAATCATAAGGATACAAGCAAAAAGGTTACAGTCCTGCAGTCATAAGTGGGAGGAGATGGGTAATAGGAACGATGAGAAGACTAATAGTAATAGAAATGCAGCCGTAGTGAATAGTTTGACAGTGTTGAGGGAATTATTTGTTTAGCAGAATAGTCTAAACTATTGCATTGGGGGGGGGGCGTAAAGGTGAGGAATCCAAAATTAAGACCAAAGCATCAGCTGGGAAGAAAGCTTTATAGTGTGATAGGAAAAGGGGAAAGATCCGTCATATAAATATTTAAGCCACAAATATTCAGGTGGCTGCCTCTTTCTGGCTTTCCTTTCTGCGTGGCTGCTCTAACCTGGCAAAGTTTTGCAAAAGCTAACCAAGGCATTCTATGACTCACCTCTCCGCTGAGGACGGACCCCATCAGCAGAAGAACCCTGGTTCTGGAAAAGGAGCAGGAGCAAGAATAGGGAGGCAGAAACGAGCATCATTATGGCTGCTTAGGATGGAAGCGAAGTGGGGTTGTCTCGGTGGTGGTTTTGAGGTATTAAGGGGCCTTTCCCCAGGAAGGCAGCGGGGGGGGGGGCAACCTCTAAGATGCAGGAGTGATGGGGAGTGGGAGGGAGTGGGAGGGAGGAGATGGAAAAGGATGCTTGGAAGGATGGCAGTTGACAAGGTCCCCAAGGCCTTTTCCAGTACCTGAAATTTCCACAACGGCTTCATTGCTAAGCTAGGAAGTGGGAGGTTATAAAAGAGACCAGCGACAGGCTCGGAATGCAGGGAATTTGAGCCCTGAACAGTGAAGGCAGTCAAGTAAGGCTGAAGAAAAGAGTTTATCTGCCAATCACCATCTTTAATCTGGCCCAGGGTCTGCCACAGTAAGTAAACTGCTTCTACTGTCTTGGGCCAATGGCCTTTTCTAAGTTCTGGAACACTGAGGACCAAGGCAGGACTCCATAAATAACTCCATAAGCACATGGGACATTTCTCAGAAAGCTATTAGGAAACAGGAATGCTCTTATTCATTTTTGTTAATATGCCTAGCAGTGGGTTGCTGTTGTTGTTTTAGCGTTGATTTGAAAGGCAAGAGAACTGAAAGCCACAAAGGAGATATAAAGCGGAAAGTTCAAGAAATGAAAGATGAATTTTACATTTGAATGCAGTTCTCAATCACAACATTCCTCCTGATGGTTAGTGAAGAACTACAGTGACAGAAAGTGAGAAAGACAAAGGAATTGGCTAGAGAGGTGCTTTTTTATTCCATAATAATACCCAACACAATTTCTCTTTGTGGATGACTTTCTAAGGTGAATCTGCATAGGCTGAGTGGCTGAGGTAAATACTTGCCAATAATTCTGATGATATAGAAAAGTTTTGTGAATGTGCACTTTTTGGAGGAAAAAAAATACCTGAGTAGAATTATGGTAAGGTAAAGGTTCCCCTCACACATATGTCCTAGTCATTCCCGACTTTAGAGGGCGGTGCTCATCTCCGTTTCAAAGCCAAAGAGCCAGCGCTATCCGAAGACGTCTCCATAGTCATGTGGCCAGCATGACTAAACGCCACAGGCGCACGGAACACTGTTACCTTCGCACCAAAGGTGGTTCCTATTTTTCTACTTGCATTATTTACGTGTTTTCGAACCGCTAGGTTGGCAGAAGCTGGGACAAGTAACGGGAGCCCATTCCATTACGCGGTGCTAGGGATTCGAATCGTCGAACTGCCAACCTTTCTGATTGACAAGCTCAGCGCCTTAGCCACTGAGCCACCACGTCCCTATAAACTACCTCTAGATAATATCAATATTTACCTAGGAATGAGGGCCGTTTTAAATGAATTAGAATAAAATTGGTATTATCTAGAGAACTGCCTCTAGATAATACCAATTTTAATTCTGATTCATTTAAAAGGGCCCTCATTCCTAGATAAATATTACACAGCAACATTATTAGGGAACAAAGTGGACTTTAAACATCCAAGGGCCTCTCTCCCAAAACTGTATATTCTTTTTTTCACGCATTGCTCTGTACACAAAGCTCTTTTGGTATGGACAAGTCCATATAGTTATGAAAGGGATTCATTCACAGCCTCCAGTAAATGAACTCTCTATGGCTGTTCTTAATGTGAAGGGGGGGGGGGGAACTCTGAATTTTCTCTGTGCCATTTTTCTGTTAATGGCGATAGAAAGATTTCCTTTTCTTTTTTTCTTTTTTTTAGAAACTCTGGTACAGCAGGAACATTCACATTCTAGAAACACAGTGAGGCGCCTTAGATTTTTGTACATCAGTATTTATAGATATGTGCAAGGTAAAGAAGCAGCAAACATGTTTGGTATCAAAACATAAATCATTTCCCCCTGAGCTTCAAAGAGGAAGATCTTAGCATCTTATTTACCCAAAGGGAAAAAAAATGCATTCCTGGACTCCTCCCGTGTCCATTTATAACAAAATGTATGAACTTTGAAGAGAGCATTAAAAACATGTTCCACCAGACGGTATAATTTCAAAGAAACCTCCTATGTATCTGGAGTTGACTTAGCACCTGCATTTGCTGGAGTTTGTGGCCCTGCCAGTGAAATACAGTTTGCTTTAGAATCCTGGGTCCTTCTGTTCTTGACTTCTGAGCTGAACCAGCTGGCATAGTAGACAGAAGGCCTTTTCTGCACTGACATCAAATTGGGAAGCTACAAAAACGGTGCGGTTGTCTAAAGGAAAGAGAAGCTATTGCTCTAGCAGTTGCTTAGACATACTTCCAGTGGTGGTGGGATTCAATTTTTTTTTACTACCAGTTCTGGGGACATGGTTTGGTGGGCGTGGTGTGGTTTGGTGGGCATGGCTTAGTGGGCGTGACAGGGGAAGGATACTGCAAAATCCCCATTTCCTCCCTACCCCACTATTGTGGCCCAGCAGGAGACGTTGGAGCTGCCGATGGACTCCGATAGTGATGGACCCTATGAGTCAACTCTGGAGGATGTGGAGGACCCTGGGCAGGGTTCAGACTTCAAGCAGGGACCAGAGAGGCTGGTTGGCCACCAGGAGGTGCCTGAGGCATGGAGCAATGGTGAAAGTCAAAGGGAGTTTGTCCCTGACATCAGGCACTGGAGCAGTGGTGAAGATCAAAGGGAGTTTGTCCCTGATGTCAGGCACTGGAGCTGTGGGGAAGAGCAAAAGGAGTTTGTCCCTGACGCCAGGCAGAGAAGGGCGGAGAAGCAAAGGCAGCAATTACGGAGACAGACTCATAGGAGATAATCAGGCAGAGGTGGTTGTGATTAGGCTCCTCCCAAGAGAGTATATAAGAAGAGACTTTGGGAGGAGACCTTTTGCAGGACACAACCGTTATACTAAGCTGGAGAAGCTCTTGTGTGCGTCTCTTATCTTTGGGAGTCTGGGTTGCTGCCAATGTCTTGTCTGTGAGTAATTACTGTGAATAAAGAGTGGCTAACAGTAAGCTTGTGTCGGCATGACTCACCGGACAGAGGGGGGGGGTCAGAACACCCCACTAACCTGCTTTCTAGCTCCATTCTGTGCAGGGCAACAAATGAAGACCCAGCCGATCAGCTGGGATGCCCATAAGCTGGGACTCAGGAGGCAGTGAATAGATGGCAGCAGGGCCAGTCAGAGATGATATTTGCCGTTCTCCGAACTACTCAAAAGTTCTGCTACCGGTTCACCAGAATCAGAACTGGCTGAATACCACCTCTGCATACATCCTTTTTTTTCTACCAACACATGGGCAGTGATCAAATCTTCCTACTGCATTGAAAGCTGCACATCAAGTGTTGCGCTATCCAAAACAGGAAACAAGCAAAAAATGTAGTCCAGTAAAGAAAGATCAATGAGCAAGAAACTCTCAAAACAAAGGGAAGGCAACAAGGTTAGGTAAAATCTCGTAGAGTGTTCAAAATAGCAGAGGAAGAACCATAAACCTAGAAGAGCAGGTACAGAGCATAGTCAAAGAAAGATTGAGATCTAGGAGTTCAAGTGAACAAGCAGTAGCAATTCTGGATGCACAAGTGACAGGAAAGGCTATCATCAACATTACTAAGAAGTTGAGTCTCTTCTGCTCCAGATCTTTAGGCTGAACCCAGCTAGAACTTCTTAAGAGACCATGGCCTCAAGGAACTCAGCCTTGAAGCCTGGACCATTCTATTTGTTGCTCTAGACTCAGCAACAACCCTGTTACCATTAGCTTGAGGGCTATCAGATATCTCCTAAATTGCAGATCTAAAAGAGTTGGAAAGAGCTCCTTTGGAGACACAAGTCCCTGCTCAACTCTCCCTTGATTCTTTCTCCAAAGTTTCTATCCCTTCCATATTTCATAGGAAAGATTCATCCAAACAGGCTCTGACACACACTATGCATGGCAACACTTTTCACTCCCAGGAGCTGCCTGAGAACACGGGACAACTGTAAGCAGATGTGATAGCCAACGTCCAGGTTAATAAGGATTCAGTTTAAGTTTTATAGTCAGCCCTGTTAAGAATGAAGAGGGCCGCCAGGTTATCAAAACCGATTTATTTGGTAGAATTCTTGTAACCCACATATTGTTTCTTCTGGGTAGATCTATTGAAAGAATATCCATACTTCAAGTTCCTGATTTCATTTTTGTCAGAATCTACAGACGTTTCCATTATGGATTTGATGTACCTGCATTGCAGAAGACCAATAGAATCATACTATAATCCCAAACTCAGATTAGGAACACAAGAGGTTGAAGGAGAAAACACAACTTGCTGGTTTCTTCCTCCAAACCTCCAACTCTTTGTCCTCATAGCCCAAGACAACAAGAGCAAAGTCAATATGAAGCGATGCCAAAGCCAAGTAAATGAGCTTTGAATTGCTATTTTCACACCCCATGCTAACCATGTTATACAAATAATCCATATTCTGAGTTGGCACAATACACTGAACCATAAATTAACCCAACCCATAAATTAACTCAATTTCACAGCCCCCTAAGCAACAACAACAAACGTATCAGGTTTAATGTGTACCAATACATCAACGCTTGGATTTGTTAAGTGTGTTTTGCAAACAGAGCTAAAAAGTAGCAATTATGGGGAAATGCTTTCTTGATATATTTATATTCCAAGAACATCAAGTACTTATTATAACATACAAGTCTTTATTGTAGTGCGCCAGTTGTTGGAGCTTAAGAGAGAACTGCAAATATGTGGCCTCAACATCCTGCTTAGTGGAGCAGAATGGTTCTGCCATCTTGAACGCCAGAATCCAAGGACTGACAAATAGTGGATGTCAGCCTCTGTTTTGCTGCTTGCTTTTTGGCTGCCATTGAAACCGGGAGGGAGGGCATGGTATTTGGGTGAGGGAAATAATCTATACAGGAGGACTGTTAATTAGGAGTTGTTCTCACCATTCGTTTGCGCATGTGGAAGGAGGGGAGTTTCCCGCCAAGGCCAACTGTCCGGCATACCAACCTGATGATGATTTTGAAGATGTCTCCCACTTGACAGCTGTGGAGATATATGATTGGACTATGGACTGGGGTACCAAGGGGAGGGGAATGAATCATGTATTGATATCTAATGCTTTCGCGCTCTTTTGCTCAGATCCAGCTTTGCTTAGCTTCTTATTACTTACAATCAGTGAAAGTACTCTTAATTCTGCAAAATGGAGTTGAGTGGTTTCTTTCTTGGTTATTAAGTGAAGGAGCTGTGACAGTGACCATGTATGAGAGGCCTGAATTATGTGCGCCCTGTGGCGCTAAATCCTCAATATTGTCTTGGCGATTGTGCTGCCTATAGAAGAGTCCTGAGCCTCCATTTCATACACCAGGAAATTGGCCGAATTTACCTTGTCCTCATCTTAACCAGGCGCACAAACTCATGGATAGGCAAATGAATACTCAGCCTCACAGAGAAGAGCTGAAGCTTTCATAGCTTTGTGCCAGACCAAACATTTTTTTTTACATGTTAACTGGATTTAATGTGTCTTGTCCTCCTTCCAACCATAGAAAAATAACCTTGAGTAAATAGGAACGCATCCCAAACTGTGCGGAAGCAACCAGAGGTTATGTCACACCAATAAACAAAGATGAGAATAAACAGGGATGAAAGAACTTACCTAGGATTTCATTATATCTGTGAGCTATCAATTCTCTCTCTCTTAGGAGCAGGACATTGTCATAGTCCAATTTAGTATTTTTTTTCTCTCCAATCCAATCATACCTGCTCTGACTGACTATATTGATCCAGGATTTTAAGCAAAGCTATAGTTTTATCTACCACCTTCTAGTTGATCCTTCTAATGAAATCTTCTGAGCTAAACTTGACATCTTCCGAAGGGTGCTGCCATTGAGCTATGCTCTTTCACTTTACATTGGGCAATAAATAATGAAACAGTAGGATATTACTGGAATGGTGTCAAAATTAATCAAGGGGAAGGGTACTTTCCCCCTATAAAAACTGGTGAAACTAGAATTGATATTTGTGCCCTTGTTCTCCAAATGTCTGAACTGACATGAGGGTAATACCCATCAGTGGTGGGTTTCAAATTTTTTAGAACCTCTTCTGTAGGTGTGGCCTGCTTTGTGGGAGTGGCCTGCTGGCCATGTGACTGGATGGGAGTGGCCAACTTGTAAAATGCGGTGAAACTCACTTAACAACGCTCTTGCTTAGCAACTAAAATGTTGGCTCAGAAACACTGGCATTTGAAGCACACAAGTCTTAAAGCTGTCAAGTTACAAGACCCTTGTACCCCTAACCCTTTAAGAAAAAAAACCCCAGGGGTGTTCAAACTTGACAGCTTTAAGACTTGTGGACTTCAGCTCCCAGAATTCCTCCTCTTGCTCGTCCTCTTGATGATGTGTGGACGGACGGGGGGAGGGAGCTGGAACCGGTTCTAAATGGCACTGTAGATTTGTGGAACCTCTTCTATAGAAGAGCTTAGAACTGGCAGGAACCCACCCCTGATACCCATCCTAAGAACAGTACTAGGTTTACAAAAAGACAAAGCCAATTTCACTGTAATTTCATAACACCCCGTTACTTTGAATTAGGGGATACACCAATAATGCCTTAGAAGTTATTTTAAGGGGATAAATGCTGATTTCTCATCACCCAAAGTCTGAAACAATTTCACATCACTCTGGAAATGAATCCTCTGATCACGTAGATTAAGGAAGCTTTCAACAAAGGAACTCAGCCTTCTACTGCCTGTTTCCAAGTCAATATCAATAAACAAAACCTCCATGCTAGCTTTCTCATATTTGTGGCTAGTCCCATAACAAACACTGGACTTCCATTTCTGTTGGTGCAGTGGGTGAAACAAGCACACTTGATTGATTATGTTCCAGGTGTAGAAATTCATAAACATGCTAATCGGGTGCCTGAAGAATCATCCTAGACTTATTTATCAGCATTATCAATATTCCCAAACATCAAAATGATTTGTTTTCCAAGGCTTGGCTATTGCATATAATCATAACGAATGAGCCACCAGCTGCCCATTCATCACTTCCCAAATCCACCACCTGAGGTGACCTCTTCACTCTGTCAAATGGTAGAGCTCAGCCAATGAGCCACGACTGTGGAGAGATGGCAGCAGTCCGTGTGTGCATGTGAACATGAAAGCAAGGCTCTGAGTTAAACAATGATTATTGAAGCAGGTTTTATAAGAGTAGCTGAAAGAAGTTTTCTTGTTGATATAAAAGGAAAGTTTCCCGACACACATATGTGCTAGTCATTCCCGACTCTAGGGGGCGGTGCTCATCTCCGTTTCAAAGCCGAAGAGCCAGCGCTGTCCGAAGACATCTCCGTAGTCATGTGGCCAGCAATGTTCCCTCTAATTTTTTTTCAGGGTGAGCGGAAAAGTATAGTGTTTGAGCGGCACAGTTTCATGCCTGAGCACCTAAGAGAGCCACAGTTTGAACTTCTGTCTCGTCTGCTGGACATTTGCGCAACATTCCAAGCGTCAAGCGCCAATTGCGAGCGAGGTTTCAGCCTGATGAATGCCAGGCATGAAAATGTGCTACTCAAACACTATACTTTTCCGCTCACCCTGGAAAAAAAAAGACTTCTGCTCAGCTTTTAGATCATTAGACTGGCTAGAGAGAGACATGGCACCAACAGGTCCTGGGTCCTGGCATTTTGCAGGCAACCTGTCCTCTCACATTCCTTTGGAATGCAACCCATCACATTTGAATCAGATTTTGCCAATTATCCTATTAAAAGATAATCCTATTATTCTAAAATATGACTAACTCGATATTAAAAATGTAAATATTTAATGCTGATAAATAATAGCAGTAATTGTTATTTAGTATGATTAAAATCAGTATTGATATATCAATATATCTATCAAAATTGACAATAAACACTAAAATAACAATACAAATATATAATGTGGAATATAAATGTAATAAATATAATATATAAATACAACATAAATGTAATAAAATAATTCATCATGAAACTCTCCCCCTTTAAAGTAATAAGATCAATTAAATAGTCTAGCAAGTTTGGACAATATGCTATATGTTATGTTACTTAAGAATATATATGCCTCAGAATCAGATACAACATCCACATCATTTCCAACTGAGTCAATAAAATCATATGCCATGCCAAAACTATTTTAAATAAAGATATGAAATTAATCAAGTATTGCATTTATTTTTCAAAATGAATGTACAATTTTTTTTATTATTTAAGTTTTGTACCCTATCTTTTCTAACTAACGTTAACTTTAAAAAGATGTTACATCAGACTACAATACAAGTAATTAAATGAAGACTAAAATAAGTGTTTTGGCATATTGAGCTTTTTATATTTCTTTCTAATATTTCTTCCTTAGTTGAGAACTTCCTCCTCAGCTTACTTACGCATTAACTGTTTGTTGCTTTTATGGTTTATTCATTCACTGCTCCATCTTCAGTTTTTTTCACAGGGGGCAGGGCTTCCTTCCTTCCTTCCCTCCACTCCTTTGGCCACCAATTTTGATCAAACTCACTCTCTCTCTCTCTCTCTCTCTCTCTCTCTCTCTCTCTCTCTCTCTCTCTCTCTCTCACACACACACACACACACACACACACACACACACACACAGAGACACGTGTTCTTTGGGTGGGGGTTGAATTACTCTGCCTCACTGCGCAAAGTCGGCTCAGCATGTGTTCGGCCCCTGCTTACGCTGAATCAAATCTGCAGCCGGCGGGACCATTTCAAAGCTGCCAGTCCTCTTGGTCCTTCTCCTTCACCGGCAAAGCAGCGGCGGTGGTGCCTCCCCCTTCGCTCGGAGCACCTCAGCTGGGCTCTGGGTTATCCCTGCCATCGCCTCCACCTCCGCCGCTTTCCTACTAGCTCCCGCGGCCTCAAAAGCACGGCAGAGGAGGAAGGGGGAGGGATAACGCGGGGGCCAGCTCAGGTGCACCGCGTGGAGAGAGAGGCACCACTGCGGGAGCTTTGCTGGTGAAGGAGAAGAAGCAAGAGGACTGGCGGCTCATCAAAACAAGTCTGGGGAGGTCCTTTGCAAGCGGCCAGTTCTAGCTGCCTGCAAAGGACTTCTCCACGTTTGCTTTGGTAGAAAGCTCTGCGCGGCAGTTAGAAAGCTCTGCGCGGAGGTTTCTAGCGACGTGCGCGGCCGCGCACGCGCGCACCTTAGAGGGAACAGTGGTGGCCAGCATGACTAAAGGCGCACAGAACACTGTTACCTCCCCACCAAAGGTGGTTCCTATTTTTCTACTTGCATTTTTACGTGCTTTCAAACTGCTAGGTTGGCAGAAGCTGGGACAAGTAACGGGAGCTCACTCCGTTACGCGGCGCTAGGGATTTGAACTGCTGACCTTTCCGACTGACAAGCTCAGCGTCTTAGCCACTGTGCCACCATGTCCCTGTATTGTTGTTATAGGAAATGCATTACTGCCTAGCTAATCACACCTTACTGGAATGAAAGTCAAAGAATAGGTTCTGTGTGCATGGCTGGCAAGAAAGGATGAAGTAGATTTGCAATTGTATTGGCAAAGTAATAGGCAAAGATGAAACACAAGGTAAAGCAATAAAGGAGAATATTTGTAGCTCAGGATTCAAATGAGAGGCTCTTGGTCCTCTCTGAGCTTAGTTGTTTTCCTGCAGAGGTTTCCTGACCCAACTAGGTAATATTCTCAGTGCACTGATGATGTGATGTTTGGGTTAGGGGTCAATGAAACTTCTCCAAGGAAACCACCAAGCTCAGAGAGCACCAAGGATCCCACACAGTGTAAATCCTTATCTAGGGGTGTCAAACTCGATTTCATTGAGGGCCGCATCAGGGTTGTGTTTGACCTCAGGGGGGTGGGGGGGCATCGCCATGGTGGGTGTGGCCATGGTGGACATGACCAGCTCAACATCACTCATGTGGCCAAGTGCTAAGGCAGGAGTTCCCTCAGACCTTCCCTCACTCTTATAATTATAATGTCCTTTCCTTCCTTCCTTCCTTCCTTCCTTTTCTTCTTTTTCCTTCCCTCTTCATTCTCCTTTCTTCTTCCTCCCCCTCCCCTTTTCTTATTTTTCCTTCCTTGCTCTCTTCCCTTCTTCCCTGCTTTTTCTTTGTCTTTCCTCTTTTCCTTCCTCCTTTCCTGTCCCTTCTTGCGTGCTCAAGTGCAAAAGGGGAAACATTTCTCCTTTTGTTTTCTTTTTAGTTTGTTTTGCTAGCCCTCTGCCAACAAAAACAGGGCCCCGGGAGGGGGGGCTACATGTGGCCTGTGCACAGGCCCCATCCCACCCCATTTTTGGCTATGACAGCTTCCTGCAGTGCTCTGCTAGCAAAAATGCAGCTGGGGGGGGCGCATGGCTTGAGTTTGACACCCCTGCCCTTAACGCTCTAGCCCCATGCTATTGGTCCTCTTGTAGTCAGTAGATAATGAAGTGAGGAACCATCAACACCATTATATTTCCACCTCAGCAGATGCCGCAACGATCTGGAAATGTTCAGTTCTAATGTTCACCAGTTGCTGTTTTTTGAAATTTTTATTTTATTTTAATTAAACAAAAAAAAACACAAAAAAAGAATCATCCTTCATTACATCTTGTAGAAAGCGTGTCGATTGGTTACAGATAACTTTCGTGCATTTCTTCCCCAGTCATTACGTATAGTTCATATTAGATTATACACTTTAAGTCAAAAATCTTTGTATATCTGTCAATGTACCACAATTCTCATTTGACTACAATTATTTGAACGTGCTTTTACCTCAAATCATTCATACTTAAAGGCACAACCGCATAATGGCATTCATTAGCTATTTCAAAAAAATCCTCCAATAACATTACACTTTTATAGTATCTTTAAAGTAAAGGTGAATTAATAAAGTTTCTAAACCTCCTCCCCCGCCTTTTTTTCACAACTCACCAGGGGTGGGTCTACCGTACCATTTAGAACCGGTTCCAGCTCCCTCCCCCCGCCAATCTGCACCACGCTTGCCCCGCCCACCGCTCACTGATTGGCTGGCTCACCAATCGCCCCGCCCGCTTCTAAGAGTCCTATCTAAACCTTAAAGTCTTAAAGCTGTCAAGTTTGAACACCCCTAGGGATTTTTTTTTCTAAAGGGTTAGGGGTGCAAGGGTCTTGTAACTGGACAGCTTTAAGACTTGCGTGCTTCAAATGCCAGAGTTTCTCAGCCAACATTTTGGTTGCTAAGCGAGAGCGTTGTTAAGTGAGTTTCACCACATTTTACATGTTGGCCACGCCCACCAAGTCACATGACTGCCAGGCCACTCCCACTTGGTCACATGGCTGGCAAGCCACTCCCACTCGGTCACATGGCTGGCAAGCCACTCCCACAAAGCAGGCCACACCCACAGAAGAGGTTCTAAAAAATTTGAAACCCACCACTGCAACTCACTGATTAAAATTTATATCCAAGTTACTTGTGCCAATACCATAGCATGTGTATATTGTTAAACAATGACCATTAACATTTCTTTGTTATTATTATAATTGGCTAAAAATCATTTACTATTTTTGTCCCATCTCCTCTCATCAGACCATGTTCACCAGTTCTTATTCTATGGAGATGGATGGATCGTCACTGTACCAAACTTTCAGAACGTTCTTCACTTTTTAGCAAGCAATGGTTCAAATTCCCAAAAGCATTATTTCATAAAAGGCATCACCCTTGCTTTATGGATTCCGAATCCCACACAAGAAAAGAGAGTCCGTTCACGTTGTCATAATATATCCTTTGGCTGAGTTGGGGCAAGTGGGGGGGAATCTTTTTTTTTTCAAGCACTACTGTATTTTTTAGATTATAAGACGCACTGGAGTATAAGGCGCACCTACATTTCGAAGAGGAAAACAAAAGGTTTTGGTCTCTGCACATCTGTTTTGCCCTCCCCCAGGAGCACTCTGCAGGCCTCTCAAATCCTTCATGCATACTGTTTTCATCAAAAGGCTTGTTTTTGGCCTCATGAACCTCCCATGTGTCCCGTTTTTGCCTTTGCCAGCTCCCAGGAGCACTCTGTAGGCCTCCCAAACACTTCACGCATACTGTTTTTACAAAAACGGGCCCTTTTTTGGTGAAAATGGGAAGCATGGGGGTTTTGGGAAACCAAAACCAGGGCAGTATTCGGTCTATACGATGCACAGCCATTTCCACCCCCTTTTTGGGGCGGGGAGTGCATTTCAGAATCCGAAAAATATGGTAACTCACATTGCAAATGATTTTCTCTCACAACGTGGCTAAATCTTTATCAGGAACACCTTCTCCTCCCAAATATAATCCGATCTTTGTGATGGTTTCATGAATTAGACAAGCAATTCCTTGGGCCTATGCCAAACCACAAGACCCATTTTCATGCCAGAATGTCAATGAAGTTTGACACCTGGCCTCAGGGGGTATAAAACCTACAATCCTGGACTCTTTGAGGATTTGAGCCACAGCTATGTGGAAATATTTAAAATCTATCATTCCTCTCTCCCACCTCCCCCTCTGTAAAACAAGTTTCTATAGACAGTGCTTCTGCCACTGAATTAAGTCTTATTTTACAGGAAATCTTAAATAAAAATGAGGCAGTGGGTATAAATCGAATAACCTTTTTTTAAAATAAAACCAACAGTGTCTGGGTGGGCCCTAATTGCTCGAATTGCATTGGTCTCCAAAACTGGTATACGAGATTGATAAGAAATATTCCATAAATTGTTCACAGTGAGTTTATTCAAAATGTTTTAAAGGGGAAAAAATGACACTGTTATTGTTTCCCCACTTGTGGCCATTTCGGCTGCCCCAAAGCAACGGATGGGACCCCACATCTTGCACCATGATACGATATCAGTGGTATCAAATTTGGGGACATAAAATGGCAGGCTTTCTGTAGAAGATATTTTTCTGTCCTTAGAGGTAATAAGAGGAAAAAAATGAGGATCTTAATTTTGAAAGAGAATAATGGGAACGTTTCTTCTAATGTTGGAATTTCCTCCTTACCAGAGGGAGCCCTCTTGTGTAGTACTGTGAAGCCATTACCAAAGCAATTCCACTATGTTGCACAGTAGAAGCCATTTACGGCAATACCATAGAAGCCATTTTAAGGCACAACAGGCTGTATCTTAACAGAACACACACCCTGAGGGGACTTAGGGGTGTCTTACCCCCACAGTATTTGTTCCAGGGAGTAAGTCATCTATCTACCAAGTTTGGTTGAACTTGCTCAAGGTGTTCCAAAACATACACACACACAGCTCTCTCTCTCTCTCTCCCTCCATCTATCTATCTATCTATCTATCTATCTATCTATCTATCTATCTATCTATCTATCTATCATCTATCTATCTATCTATCTATCTATCTATCATCTATCATCTATCTATTTTTGTCACCTAGAGCTTCTAAAGCTACTCAGTGGCCATGTTTCTCCTCTCCTAAAATAAATAATGAAAAAAAAGTAGCAATGCAATTATAATAAACAGAGACAGACGCTTCAGAAAAGATAGGAAAGTTGCAGATGATGAAAAGGACAGGTCTGTGAAAGGACAGCAATTGATGCAGCTTTGTGGGTAGCAAAGCTGTTTTTTTTTCAAACAGCATCAGCCTGAAGAGACCTGTGTTTAGTCCCTGATTCCCTAAGAGCTCCTCTCTTCTCACACAAATAAGCAATGAATCGGCTCCTGTGATTGGCATTTCCCAAGGATATCATGAATACCTTGGATCACCATGTCCCTATGTGCCTTAAGCTTATCACTGGCAAGCCCAGCGTATTGAAAAACAGAGGTATGGTTTGTTCTTTTACTATAATTTATCACTTCTGGTTTGGATGTCTGCAGCTGAATGAGAGAACAAGGAGGTAGCTCATAAACAGATTTTTATACATGTACAAATATTGGAAAGATCAGTCAGGCAATTATACATTATGTTCTGCCAAGTGTTTTGAAGAAAGAAGCTCTCTCTCTCTCTCTCTCTCTCTCTCTCTCTCTCTCTCTCTCTCTCTCTCTCTCTCTCTCTCTCTCTCTCTCTCTCTCTCCCTCTCCCTCTCCCTCTCCCTCTCCCTCTCCCTCTCCCTCTCCCTCTCCCTCTCCCTCCCTCCCTCCCTCTCTCTCTCTCTTTCTTTTTCAGCATCTCCTAATAAATTTAGGAGAACTCTAAGTACATCTGCTGCTAGATCTCCCTTACCTCTCCCCCCACTACTGGTAGCTAAATAAAAATATTGCATGAAATAAACAGAGCAACATATGGAAGGTAGAAGAGAGCATCCTGCGCCTTCGTTTTTAGAATATTGGCAGCAATGCAGCTCTATGGAAAAGCCCACCTAACTTGCTCCTCTTTTGACGAAGGTTTTTTTTTTAGGAAGCATTATACCCAATCTAAAGGGATGTGGTGGCTCAGTGGTTAAGACGCTGAGCTTATCGAGCAGAAGGTCAGAAGTTCGGCAGTTCGAATCCCTAGTGCTGTGTAACAGGGTGAGCTCCCGTTACTTGTCCCAGCTTCTGCCAACCTAACAGTTCGAAAGCACGTAAAAATGCAAGTAGGAAAATAGGAACCACTTTTGGTGGGAAGGTAACAGTGTTCCATGCGCCTTCGGTGTTGAGTCATGCCGGCCACATGACCACAGAGACGTCTTTGGACAGTGCTGGCTCTTTGCCTTTGAAACGGAGATGAGCACGACCCCCTAGAGCTGGAAATGACTAGCACTCATGTGCAGGAGAACTTTTCTTTACCTTATACCCAATCTGGAACCCTTCAGTGCTTCCCACCAGTAAATTAGAATAAGAGCATTTTGGTCATCTCATTATTTCCCAAACCTTGGGGGGGGGGGGGAATCTTGAACACAGGATTCAGACCTCATTGTGCGGGTAACTTTCCCCAGGAAATTGAAACGTTTGTGGGATTTGACCCATCTCTGCCTCTCAAAAACCACCACAATGGTCCAAGTCTGTTTAAGGTGAAGGAGACTCTATAGCTCTCCAATTTATAGTTCTTTGTTTCTTTTTTAAACTTCAACTCAACTAGTGCGGAAATGTGAAAATTGGTATCCCAAGAGATGCACATTTATTCTGCACTTGAATTATTTGGGAGAGGGGTGTAGAGTAGGGGTTAAGGTAAAATTAAGTAGGCCAAGCCTGTTCTTCTAGCTACCTTTTCAACAAGCTACATGGAACCATAGTTTGACTTGGTCTAGTGGTTGAGGTATCAGACCACAATGTAAAAAAGATGTTGGGACTCTAGAAAGAGTGCAGAGAAGAGCAACAAAGATGATTAGGGGACTGGAGGGTAAAACATATGAAGAACGGTTGCTGGAACTGGGTATGTCTAGTCTGATGAAAAGAACGACTAGGGATGACATGATAGCAGTGTTCCAGTATCTCAGAGGCTACCACAAAGAAGAGGGAGTCAAACTATTCTCCAAAGCACTGGAGGGCAAGACAAGAAGCAATGGGTGGAAACTAATCAAGGAGAGAAGCAACTTAGAACTGAGGAGAAATTTCCTGACAGTTAGAACAATTGCTCAGTGGAACAACTTGCCTTCAGAAGTTCTAAACGCTCCAACACTGAAAGTTTTTAAGAAAATGTTGGCTAACTATTGTGGCCCAGCAGGAGCCATTGGAGCTGCCACCAGACTGCGACAGCGAGGGGCCCTATGAGTCGGCTCTGGAGGATGTGGAGGACCCTGGACAAGGTTCCAACTCCGAGCAGGGCGCAGAGAGGCTGGTTGGCCACCAGGAGGCACCTGAGCCTTGGACCAGTGGGGAGGAGACAAGGGAGAGTGAGCCAGACACCAGTAGTGAGTTGTTCCTGGATGCACGGCATCGAAGAGCTAATAGGCGTCAGGAACTGTTGCGCAGTTACAGGAGGTAATTGCACTTAGCTGGTTGTCATTAGGCTCCTCTCCTGACTATAAAAAGACTGCTTACGGACACACCCCTCTTGCAGAAGTCAATGCATTGATTAAAAGTTGGAGAACTTTGTAATTAGCTTGGCAGGCTGGATTGCTGCCAAGGTTTGTCTGAGTTGCTGCCAAGGTTCTTATCTGTTTGTTATGCTTGGCTTTCAGCCACCGAGGTTTTGGTTTCTTGCTATTAAAGTACATTCCAGTTAAGCTTGTCTCGGCACTTGTTACTGGATGGAGGAGGGGGTCAGAACAGATAACCATTTGTCTGAAGTGGTGTAAGGTTTCCTGCCTAAGCAGAGGGTTGAACTAGAAGACCTCCAAAAGTCCCTTCCAACTCAGTTATTCTGTTCTATTCTAAAACAGGAGACAGTGAGTTCTGATCCCACCTTAACCATGAAAGGCAGCTAGATGACCTTGTGCCAGTCGCTCTCTCTCAGCCCAACCCAACTCACAGGCTGGGTTTTTTTGTTTGGGAAAACAGGAAAAGGGTGTGTTGATTATGTTTGCTCCCTTGAGTTATTTGCAAAAATAATAAAGGAAGAACAAAAATAAATGTAACTTTAGGAAAAGACGGTTGTTTTGAACTCCCCCTTGTTTTATTACAACCTACAACAAAGCATTTCTTCCTTCTTATTCTTTTTCCCCTTTTCAGCTTCATCAACTAATAAAAAGGAACATGAGAAATCTCAAATCCGAAAAGATCTCTTGGACTCTAATAGCACTTAGCCATAGCACTTAAATACCACTTCACAATGCTTTTACGGCACTCTCTGTGCAGTTTACAATGATAGCATTTGCTCCCAACAATTTAGGTCTTCATTTTACTGATCTCGGAAGGATGAAAGGCTGAGTCAATCTTGAGCTGATGAGAATCAAACTGCTGGCAGTTAGCAGAATTAGCCTGCAATGCTGCATTCTAACCATCACGGCTCTTAAACTTCGTCAAGCATCTAAAATGCTTGATTGCTTTGCATAAAAAATATTGGTCCTTCAAAATAGAGCCGAGGTGGGGCAGTGGTTAAATGCAGCACTGCAGGCTACTTCAGCTGACTGCAGTTCTGCAGTTCTGCTGTTCAAATCTCACCGGCTCAGGGTTGACTCAGCCTTCCATCCTTCCGAGGTGGGTAAAATGAAGACCCGGATTGTTGTTGGGGGCAATATGCTGACTCTGTAAACCGCTTAGAGAGGGCTGAAAGCCCTATGAAGCGCTATATAAGTCTAACTGCTATTGCTATTGCTAAAATAATTTTAGAGACCGATGCCAGCTTAGGGCAATTCTTACTCATACAGAGGACATAACACTCTTTCAATATTGACAGGGTTTTGAAGGCTGGGAGGCTACAGACATGGTCCCTTCTTGAAGGGATAAGCCTGGGAAGAAGTTGGGCATTGAAATGTAACCCTCCATAGCAGAGGTGGCATTCTACCGGTTCAGACTGGTTTGCCCGAACCGATAGCGGAAATCGGGGGTGGCTCCGCCCACCCACCCCAGCTCTACGGCATCCCATTTAGGCCCTTTTTTCACCAAAAATGCATGCATGCACTCACTTTGTGAACAGGTAGGGAAAGGAAAGGAATACTACCTCTGCTCCAAAGCTTTGGATCTGCTGCTTAACTAAAACATACGCACTATAGGTATTTGGATTGACAACACAGTAATTTTCCCTTCTTAAATGTGCATTATACAGCTTGTCCATGACTTACAACCACAATTCATCCCAGAACGTTTGTTGCTAAGTAAAACGTTTAAGATAATTTTGTCCCATTTTACAACCTTTAAGTATGCGTCAGTTGCCAAGCAACTGAATTTTGATTACGTAACGAAGGTGGATCACGTAACACTCATAAGTATGAAAAAAAATGTCACTTTTTCAAGTTGTAACTTCAAACTAAATTAACTATTGTAAGTCAAGGCCTATGTGTATAAGTCAATGCACAATCAGATGAGTAACTGTGTGTTTATACTACAAAAGATAAGTAAATCTGGTTGAATTCTTCCTTCAGATCTTGGCGACAGCTTCCTATTTCAAATAGTCCCAGGAGAATTTCATGTTTGAGACTTTTAGAGGTGAAATCTGATTCTTCTCCGTGCATGGTGTCGCCCTTGGTTAGAGGGACTGGTGACAGTGGGTCAGAGGTGGTATTCAACAGGTGTTGAACAGTTCTGGAGAACCGGTAGCAGAAATTTTGAGTAGTTTGGAGAACCGGTAAATACCACCTCTGACTGGCCCCACCCCCATCTAATCTCTGCCTCCCAAGTCCCAGCTGATTGGGAGGGAATGGGGATTTTGCAGTATTCTTTCCCTGGAGTGGGGGAGAATGGGCATTTTACAGTATCCTTCCTCTTTCACGGCCACCAAGCCACAGCCACGAAGTCATACCATGCCCACCAAGTCACACCCACCAAGCCGCACCATGCCCAAGCCACATTGTGCCCACCAAGCCACACCGTGCCCACCAAGCCACACCATGCCCACCAAGCCACACCATGCCCACCAAGCCATGGCCATCAAGCCACACCATGCCCACCAAGCCACACCATGCCCACCAAGCCATGCCCACAGAACCAGTAGTAAAAATATTTGAATCCCACCACTGCAGTGGGCCATGTATAAGGCTTTGCCCTCTGTATATAACATTTCCTTCAGAGCAAACTTGGAGGAAGAAACTCATAGAAAAGCCCATCTCTTATCAACTAAATGTGCTGAAGTTTCCAGCGATGTTGCCAAGTGTAGCTTAACAGCCATCTGTAGCCAGGGATTGCTCAGAGTGGTTTAAGTGTATTAACATTCTGTTTGTTGCTAATTGATTGGCTGTGGGCTGCCTTTTGTAAATTTTTAATATGCTTGTCGATCTTGAATTGTAGAGTGGACTTTTACTTAAGTCTCCTTTTCTTTCTTCAAAGGATGTTGCAAACTGTTCCTTTCCAGGAATTCATTCTTCCGAGAGATTTTTGTGAGTCACTTGCATTGAAAGATACACACACACACACACACACACACACACACACACACACACACACACACCTTCTTTCCCTTGGCTTGTTTTTGTACAAACACAACTTGGAATGCAGACTTCAGAACAACAACACTGACTTCTTAATTGGAGACAGAATGAGGAATTCACTAACCTGTCTGCTTACATTAAATTATGACGTATTTATAATGTTAACAGTATATTCTGTGTAGATATCCCCATAATTATTTAAAGAAGGCTAGCTGAAGAGTAGCACAGAGAAAGGGAGGATATGTTCACATCCTTCTTACTTTATTTTTATTTTTTGCAGCTACATATGTAATAGCATTTAGAAACTTAATATCTGCAGTAAAAGAAATGATGGATTCAACCAATATTAAGTTCAGACGATAGAATACAATAACAGAGTTGGAAGGGACCTTGGAAGTCTTCTAGTCCAACCCCCTGCTTAGGCAGGAAACCATTTCAGAGAAATGGTTATCCAATTTCTTCTTAAAAACTTCCAGTGTTGGAGCATTTACAACTTCTGGAGGCAAGTTGTTCCACTGATTAATTGTTCTAACTGTCAGGAAATTTCTCCTCAGTTCTAAGTTGCTTCTCTCCTTGATTAGTTTCCACCCATTGCTTCTTGTCTTACCCTGTGGTGCTTTGGAGAATAGCTAGCTTGACTCCCTCTTCTTTGTGGCAGCCCCTGAGATATTGGAACACTGCTATCATGTCGCCCAAGGTCCTTCGTTTCTTCAAACTAGACCTACCCAGTTCCTGCAACCGTTCTTCATATGTTTTTGCCTCCAGTCCCCTAATCATTTTTGTTGCTCTACTCTGCACTCTTTCTAGAGTCTCAACAGAATCACAGAAAAACAAGTTGCAACAATAGGAGAGGTTTTTTTTTTAACTTCACAGCCTTCTTTGAGGATTTGCAAAAAGATCTGGCTGAGATCACTGGGATCTCAAACACAAAAGCAATGAATCTACTCAACTCAGAAACTCTCAACTGAAATGTTTATTCTGGCTATTTTATATTTTAGATTGCAAGAAAGGGACAATATAGATAGTCCTCAACTTACAACAACAATTAAATTCAAATTTTCCATTTCTAAGTGACAGAGTTGTTAAGTGAGCTTTACCCCATTTTACAACCTCACTTGCCATAGTTGTTAAGTGGATGACTGCAGTTGTTCAGTTAGTAACATGGTTGTAAAGTGAATCTGAATTCCCGATTGATTTTGCTTGTCAGAAAGTCGCAAAAAGTGATCACGTGACCGTGGGACGTTGTGACCGTCATAAATATGAATCAGTGGCCAAGTGCCTGAAGTTTGATCACATGACTATGGGGATGCTGCAATGGCCATAAGGGTGAAAAATTGTAATTTATAAATCACTTTTTTCAATGCTGTTGTAGCTTCAAATGGTCACTAAATGAAAAATTGTAAAAATAGCAGTCATGTGAGAGGGATCTTGGAGTCTTGGTGGACAACCATTTAAATATGAGCCAACAGTGTGAGGTGGCAGCTAAAAAAGCCAATGCAATTCTAAGTTGCATTGACAGAGGGATACAATCAAGATCAAATGAGGTACTAATTCCATTCTATAAAGCCTTAGTAAGACCACACCTAGAGTACTGCATCCAGTTTTGGCCACCACACTATAAAAAAGATGTTGAGACTCTAGAAAAAGTGCAGAGGAGAGCAAGATGATGAGGGGACTGGAAGCTAAAACATATGAAGAACAGTTGCAGGAACTGGGCATGGCTAGTCTAGTGAAGAGAAGGATCAGAGGAGACATGATAGCAGTCTTCCAATATTTGAGGGGCTGCCCCAGAGAGGAGGAAGGGGTCAAGCTATTTTCCAAAACACCTGAAGGCCAGATAAGGAATAATGGATGGAAACTGAACAAGGAGAGATTCAGCCTGGATATAAGGAGGAACTTTCTGACCGTGAGAACAATCAACCAAGTTGCCTTCAGAAGTTGTGGGAGATTCACCACTGGAAATTTTCAAGAAGAGACTGGACTGCCATCTGTCAAAAATGGTGTATTGTCTGCTAGGGTGGGGGGAGTTGGACTAGATACAAGGTCCCTTCCAACTCTGTTAATCTGTGTCTGTATCTGTAAAATCAGCAGAAGTTTACAGGAAGCAAATAATATCACAGCCATGTATGCTATCTGGGGAAGCATTGCAATCTTTCATCCCAATGGGGGAGTGGTTGTTTAAAACATACATTTCCATATGATTGATTGAATAATGGAACAGGCAACTTACAGGGCAAAATCTACCAGCCATTTCTGGTTTGTAATCAAAACATTTACAGCCTATGATTGACACAAACCACTTGTCTCCTTTCCTGGAGGATTTTGCAACACTCCTAAATGCGCTTGCTCGCACCTATTTGAACTGCCAATTATTTCTACCTAGATCGCCTGTCACTCCTCAGAGGACAAATTTCCACTTTTCCTTCAGTGATAGCACTCCCAGCATTTACATTTCAAAGAATCCACTGAATTAATTTCAAGCAAAATGTAAATAAGGCACCTGGATTTCTAATCAAGAGAATAAACAGCAATCTCATTGCTCTTCCCTTTTTTTGCATGAATAAAAGAACATGTAAAGTTGGGGAAATTGTGCGTCTCTGAAAATGAGCTACCTCACAAACCTCTTTCATTAAGTCCTTCGTGAAATAGGACCAAGTTATCTGAGGAACCAAGGAGCACAGTGGCTAGCATGGTTAGGATGCTGGGATGGAGGTTAGCAAGTCCACATTCAAGACCCAAGTGCTACCTGTGGGCAGGGTGAGCTCCCGTCCTTCAGCTCCTGCTGTGAAAGGAGCCCCCAGCTAAGTGTCCCCTGGGCAAAGGTGATGCCACTGGCTAATCAAAAAAAATGCACAGGTACAGTATAGGTGGTACCTTGCTCAACAGTAGTAACTGTGAAAGGGATCTTGGAGTCCTAGTGGACAACCATTTAAATATGAGCCAGCAGTGGGCAGCAGCTGCCAAAATAGCCAACACAGTTCTAGGCTGCATAAACAGAGGGATAGAATCAAGATCACGTGAAGTGTTAATACCACTTTATAATGCCTTGGAAAGGCCACACTTGGAATACTGCATCCAGTTTTGGTCGTCACGATGTAAAAATGTTGTGGAGACTCTAGAAAGAGTGCAGAGAAGAGCAACAAAGATGATTAGGGGACTGGAGGCTAAAGCATATGAAGAACAGTTGCAAGAACTGGGCATGTCTAGTTTAATTAAAAGAAGGGGAGACATGATAGCAGTGTTCCAATATCTCAGGGGCTGCCACAAAGAAGAGGGAGTCAAGCTATTCTCCAAGGCACCTGAGTGTAGAACAAGAAGCAATGGGTGGAAACTAATCAAGGAGAGAAGCAACTTAGAACTGAGGAGAAATTTCCTGACAGTGAGAACAATTAATCAGTGGAACAGCTTGCCTCCAGAGGTTGTGAATGCCAAAACACTGGAAGTCTTTAAGAAGATGTTGGATAGCATTTGTCTGAAATGGTAAAGGGTTTCCTGCCTAAGCAGGGGGTTGGACTAGAAGACCTCCAAGGTCCCTTCCAACTCTGGTATTGTGTTTACTGTATTGTATAATCCTTTCAACCAGTGGTGGGATTCAAATAATTTAACAACTGGTTCACCCAGGTTGACTGTTGTGGGAGGCGTGGCCCATCCCCATGCTCCAGCTCCACTGCACATGTGTGATGATTCTCCAACAATGGCCAACCTGACCCTGGGCAAACCAGTTGTTAAATTACACACACACACACTATCAAATTGAATCCTGGGTGTTTTGCTGCAATGGAGAAATGGACAACGGAGTGGCTGGCATGAGGGAAGGAGGAGAAGCAGAAAGAAGAAAGAGGGAAAGCATCCTTCTCCTTCCCTTGTGCCAGCCGCTCCATTGCCCATTTCTCCATTGCCAGCACAGCACAGTGCCCAGGATCCACTTTGATAATGGGGTAGCGATGGTGATTTAACAACCAGTTCATCTGAACCAATGCGGACCGGCTAAATCCCACCACTGCTTTCACCCCAGAAGTGTCTCAGTGCTTCCAACATGAGTGTGAGGCAATTTGAGGAACCCATCTTGTCGTCCCTATGGAATTGGCTCACCCCATTCATTCTAGCAGAAGTGTACTGCCCACCCCACTGGTCAAGGAATTTTGGCTGGCAGGGTCTAACAGAACAACCCTTTCTGCTATGCCCCCTTCCCTTTGGGACATCTTGCCACGGGAAGAGAGATCCACTCCACCTTCTGGCTTCTGGAAGTGCCTTAAAACTTAGCTCTGCTGTTTGACTTGGTGCCCCTTGCAAAATTTGGGGTTGAAAGTGAACAGGCTGTCCTGAACTTAGCCATTTCAATGCTCAGTGCAATTTTTGTGTTTTAAAAAAAATTAATTTCTGGAGTTCAGAAAGAAATATAAATGTATAGTGACTTTACTTTTCCCAATTTCTGGCCCTTCCTCCTTCTCTTTTTCCTTCTCTTCTTCCTTCCCCATCTCTCTTAAGCCCCCTTTAGGACTGTCAGCTGCTGTCCTTGGCTCAGTTGCTCCCTCTACTGAGAGCAGCTAATTCAAGAAATATTCTGAGTACAGTTGAGGTTTATTTTGCAGGCTCAAAAATAGGCTGTTTCATCAAAAAATCTGTCCCAGGAGTTCTTGCTCTTTGAGACCTGAATAGCAGAACCAAAAGTGCACATTTGCATTTGATACAAGGCAAGGTTCATGAATTAAACAAAAGTAAATAAGTATATTGTTCCATATCCTTTATTAATCATCTGCAGATCTTTACACCAGGATTAAGAGACAGATTGTGTTTATTCTGCCCCATGCAATGTATGGCTGTGAAAGTTGGACCATAAGAAAGGAATTGAGACCTTTGAGCTATGGTGCTGGAGAAGACTTCTTTGAGTCCCTTGGACTGCAAGGCGATCCAACCAGTCAGTCCTAGAGGAGATCAACCCTGACTGCTCTTTAGAAGGCCAGAAGGCCTGAAGAGGAAACTCAAATACTTTGGTCACCTAATGAGAAGGAAGGACTCACTGGAGAAGAGCCTCATGCTGGGAACGATGGAGGGCAAAAGAAGAAAGGAACGGCAGAGAATGAGGTGGCTGGATGGAGTCTGTGATATAATGACATCACCCTGCCAACAAAGGTGCGTATAGTCAAGGCTCTGGTTTTCCCAGTTGCAATACATGGCTGTGAAAGTTAGACCATAAGAAAGGCTGAGCGCCAAAGAATGGAGGCCTTTGAACTCTGGTGCTGGAGAAGACTCCTGTGAGTCCCTTGGACTGCAAAGCGATCCAAACCTAGAGGAGATCAACCCTGACTGCTCTTTAGAAGGCCAGATCCTGAAGATGAAGCTCAAATACTTGGGTCACCTAATGAGAAGGAAGGACTTACTGGAGAAGAGCCTAATGCTGGGAACGATGGAGGGCAAAAGAAGAAGGGGAGCACAGAGAATGAGGTGTCCATGGGGTCACGATGGGTTGGACATAACATCTCAACTAACAACAACATTCAGAACACTGGAAAAGCTGGAAATAAATCCATTTCCGATCTGTCGCAGAACGGAAGCTACACATAACTGACTCTTTCAATACAGTATTTTCAGAGGACTTGGTTTTATACCGGGGTCTCCAAACCTAGCCACTTTATGGCTTGAGGACTACAACTCCCATAATTCCCCAGCCAGCATGACTGGCTGAGGAATTCTGAAAGGTGAAGTCCACAAGCCTTAAAGTTGCAAAGTCTAGAGACCCCTGTTTTATACCCTGATTCACATTATCCAGATATAATCCTATTGCTAAAGTCTTAATTTAAAATTTGACATTCAGATTTTGGCATAAGAGGCAACGATTTGAGCATCACAGACTGAAACCACATTCTGGGGCCTTAAGACTGCAACAGAATTAAAATCAAACATGAGTACTGCTCTGGGATCAAATCTTCCCCCTCCTCAATTTACCTCCTTTAATATTTAATTTGAACTCATTGATTGAATTTGTGGGTTAAGCATTTTAGCCCAACATTCTTTTTCTATCTTGACATGAATGAGTTCACACATCTGTTTAAACTTCTGCTATTGAATAAATCACAGGTTTTATATGTGATAAACCATGGTTTATAAGACAACAATGGCTCGATTAACATATCATGCTAAATCCCAAATCAAATGAATATAAAGGGGTTTTTTTAACAATCTTCTTCCTGATAATAGCTATCCCTCCTTGCTTTGTATGATTTGCAAGTTGTATAATACACCCTCTGTACTTTCTGCTAAGTCATTTATTAAAAATGGTGGTGAATGCAGGACAAGTTCTCCAAGTAGATGCAGCTGTGGTTTCACCATGAGTCCATTCACATTTTTCCTTTACTTTATAATGCCTTGGTAAGGCCACACTTGGAATACTGCATCTAGTTTTGGTCGCCACAATGTAGAAAAGATGTGGAGACTCTAGAAAGAGTGCAGAGAAGAGCAACAAAGATGATTAGGGGACTGGAGGCTGAAACATATGAAGAACGGTTGCAGGAACTGGGTAGGTCTAGTCTGATGAAAAGAAGGACTAGGGGAGACACGATAGCACTCTTCCAATATCTCAGGGGTTGCCACAAAGAAGAGGGAGTCAAGCTATTCTCCAAGGCACCTGAGGGCAGGACAAGAAGCAATGGGTGGAAACTATTCAAGGAGAGAAGCAACTTAGAACTAAGGAGAAATTTCCTGACAGTTAGAACAATTAATCAGTGAAACAACTTACCTCCAGAAGTTGTGAATGCTCCAACACTGGAAGCTTTTAAGATGATGTTGGATATCCATTTGTCTGAAGTGGTGTAGGGTTTCCTGCCTAAGCAGGGGGTTGGACTAGAAGACCTTCAAGGTCCCTTCCATCTCCGTTAATCTTCAACCATAACAAATGTTTTAAATTCCATTGTATGGCTTTGACACAAAATTCACACTTACATTGGCTCTACTGACCAATCTATCAGTTTCTACACGTTCATAACCCTTTCCTCATAATAATCCGTACTAGAATTTTACCTGGTATGGAAATCTGATGGCTTGATTTGCAGTTTGAGGGGTCCTTGGTGCTGAGCTGGATTGTTTTCTCTCTGAGTATTTGAGAATATTTGTAAATTCGGGTTGAAATGGGGGGGATTCTTGGTGCTGAGCTGGATTGTTTTCTTGCAGATGTTTCATTACCCAAACTAGATAACATCATCAGTGTTAGCACTGATGATGACTAACAACGAACTTCTTATCTAGTTTGGATAATGAAACTTCTGCAAGAGAACAATCAAGCTCAGAGCGCACCAAGGACCCCCTCATTTCAATCCCAACCTACAAATATCCCCCTTTATTAATTTCCAGCTTGTTCCTCTTGTTGAAGATGGCAATATTTATCTCTGCTCTCCTGGAGCTCATATGTTCTCTTCAGAGTTTGCAAAGGCTCCAGTTAGCTTCTCCAAGTCAGCTACTCAAGTCCTCAACACCCTGGAGTATAAATTATCTGCCCCTGGAGTCTTACTATCTAAACAACCTGGACTTAAATTCTTAGCACAGGTTCCATTTGTCCCCAGCTGCAAACAATTGTTCTTGTAAGAAAAGATTGTGGCAAATTATATGTTAATTCCCTCCATGGCTGGTTAATGTATTGCATTTTCACATGTGAATATTTGAACTCTGAAACATTAACCTTCATGGCACAATGGCTCTATTAAGCATGAGAAATACTCCTGATAAATTCATTTGCAAGTTTATACTTTTTTTTTAACCTGGAATCAAGCCTCAAATCAGCTATTTCTGATTTCTCACTCACACAAAACACACATATAGATGAATCACAGAGAAAAAAAATGTTTTCCCAAGCTGATGGCTATAAACTGATTAGGCTGTGAAACCTAGAATTCTGAACCAGCCTTGGCATTATTGGTTTGAACAAATTCATCTTAATATGAATCTCTCCAACAGAGAGTTAAATCAAACCCCTTTGCTTCTTCCCAAAGCATTTTTTTTTAAAAAAAGGACAAACCAAAACTCCAAGTCAGCATTTGTGTTTATTTTGGCTCCTTTTTATAAATGGGCACAACACAGGAGTAATTAAAAAAAATAGACATTACCGTTACAATGTTACATTGGCAAAAAAAATATTTTTAATAATTTTAAAGTTTTGGCCATAGACCGGTCAAAAACAATTAAACATGTGTGGTTCTTTTTAAAAGAAATTTGTCATCCATCTTCCATTTTTTTTAAAACAGACACTAAATAGCCATTTTGATACTAATCTCTAGAAGTTATATACATTCTTGTTTTATTTTAAGACATTTTACCCTTTAAAATTATTTACATGCTTTGCTCCCCGGAGTTAATAGCACAGAATGTCATTTGAGCTATTTTATCTAAATTCTGACGACATTTTTCACTGCCATTTCAATTCTTCTTGAGAGTTAATTGGGAGATAGACGTCTCAAGTGCTTTCTTTCTGAAATTTTATACACGTTTTGTTTCCTATTTACAAAACTGGTAGATTGGATTTTTTTTTGTCTTGAGAGACACAAACAACGGTGAAGTCGCTGCAGCCAGCAAGCTGTTTTACTGATAAAAGGATTTTTTTTTTTAGAAAAAAGTTGTATAAAACTGTGTATGAATATGGTATTATTTTTTGCTCTTATTCTGATTGTCAGTTTTAAAGAAGCTATTTCTGATTTCTCGCTCACACAAAACACACGTATAGATGAATCACAGAAAATTATCTGCCTTTAAAGACACCCCAGTGGAGTACAAGAATGCTGTTTCTAAAGCCATCTATTTAAGACTTCTACTCTGATTAGCTGCAACTGTCCACTCCTATTACCTCGGAGCTATTCATCATTAAACTTGAAGCTTTTTCTCTACAATGCAAGGGTTCTGCAACTGAGCTGTGGTTCTTCCAAAGCAAGTCCTCAAACAGGTCTAGAATGCTGAACATAATTAGAAAAGAACTAAACTCACAAATATATCATCGAAGTTGAAGACACTACTAAATAGAAATGGCAATTTGTTCAAAGGTGAGACTTGGTAAGGCTTTCTCTTCAAAATAAATCTTTCACCAGAGTGATTGGCTGGGTCCCTTGTGCTGGTTCTGACATGAGTAAGACTTAAGGCAGTTCTTTCTGAAAGATTTCTCGGTGGCATGTTCAGAGCAAGGGAAGACGGCAAGAGAGCTCCAGTTGAAGAACTTGGGAAGAAGGAACATTGTTGTTACTATGGTTGCATTTCTGCAGAAGGATATCATTTCTTGCCTTGTTAGTCTCACCTTCCAAAATAGCTTAGCCTTCAAGGCACAAATTAAGCCTTGACGCAGTTGAATGTTTGGTTGCTCAAGACCAGAGGCAAAGAAAGGGGTGCTTTCCAGATGTTGGTCTCAGAATCTCACATTATTCCCCATGCTAGATGAGGTTGGTGAGATGTAGCAACATCTGGAGGCTTCTATCTCTTACTTGGTTCATCATCACCTTTTAGAATTGCCAGCCACCGGCTATCTTGTTTGAAAACTCTGCGAGTTGCACTCTGCTCCACTTCTAGAAGGTAATAAACTAGAGAAAGCATTCTAGAACTTAAGAGCCTCAATCCTAGATTTCTTTTACCTGGTGATACCACCGATCGGTATTTCTCCATTTCAGCCATTTTAAGATGTGCCGACTTCAAGAGCCATGACTGACTGGGGGATTCTGGGAGTCAAAGTTCACCCATCTCATAATGGCTGAGATTAAGAAGCACTGACATTGCAGTGTTTCCTACAATCCAGGAAAACATGGAAAGTTTTTTGAGGTTGAGAAGCTAAGACAGCCAGAAACATTACGGAATGGGACAACTGTCCACAGCCAACTCACCATGGTCAACTCATCGCTGGACAACCCACCACAGGACAATTTAACAATTCAATTTAATTCAAATTAATTTTTTTTTCATTGTTTTCATTTTTGTCATTCACATTCCATTCAGTCCCTCCTTTTGCATCTTTTCTCTAATGCAGTGTTTCTCAACCTTGGCAACTTGAAGATGTCCGGACTTCAACTCCCAGAATTCCCCAGCCAGCGAATGCTGGCTGGGGAATTCTGGGAGTTGAAGTCCAGACATCTTCAAGTTGCCAAGGTTGAGAAACACTGCTCTAATGATTCTAACCCACCATTTCTTTGATATTCGGGTAACTCTTGTCCCGCTGTGAATTGTCCCGTGGGAAGTTGGTCATGGCAAGTTGTCCCGTGGTGAGTTGGCCACAGCAAGTGGGCCGTGACAAGCGGGCTGTGGCGAGTTGGCCATGGCAAATTGTCATAGACCCCAAACATGACTGTTTGATAGGAAGTCTGGAATTGGAAGTGGGTGGCTTAATCCCTGTATCAATGGGAGGCTTCTACTACTGTGTTTCCTCGCTACAAAGCTTGAAATCAAGCACAGCCCTCCCCAACTTGGTGACTACAGATATATTGGAATGTGAACGCCATAATTTATAGCCATGTAGTGTCCCTACTTGGGGATGATGTATTATCCAACAGAACTATAAAGTGCTGATGGAAGAATGTGTAGGGCAGTATAGCATAACACCAAAACTCAACAGCTCATAAGCAGTATATTCAAAGTTGACAAGCAGAGAGATTAGCTCTCTTTCTCTTTTTAAAAGGAACTAAGTCACAGATAGCTAGTTAACTGTAGTCAGAGTTAACTAGTTGACTAAGCTCTTTTAAGAAGAGATTGGACAAGCATTTGTCTGAAATGTGTAGGGTTTCCTGCTGGAGCAGGAGATTGGACTAGAAGACTTCCCCAGGTCCCTTCCAACTCTGTTATTCTGTTAGAATTGAATTTCAGCATCTTAACAGCTCAGCGTCTTTTCATGTTATTCTGTTAAAACAGGCTATTCAGCTTCTCAAGTTCAAACCTTTTGGTTACAATTACTTAAGAGGCACAACTAATTCCATCTCCCACCACTGAGTCAAGCAATAACAAGACTCCAACAGATTTCTGTTTTCTTTGGGATAACCACATTTATCTTTTTTTAATCTCTGGAGGGGAATATAAGCATAACATTTTATTCTGTTTTTCCTTCCCATACTTTCTCCCTGTTGATTTACCTTCCTTCCTGGTGAGGCTAAAGCCATTAAATCAAACCTGTCCATTCTCCCTCTCAACGGTTATGACTAAAGAGTGGGAGTTTTCTGTTCACCACTGTTAAAGAAAGGCTCATAAAATCTCCTTCAAAACCGCCAGAGGCAATTTTCCATGTCCCGACATCAAACAATTCTTAAAACCGAAGCCTATATCTTCTTGAGATCGACAGCTGCGATTCTTTGCATATTTTCCGTGGAATAAATCTCTCTCAACCCACTGGAACAGACAAAAAAAAAAAGGGTCTCTTGAATCAACTGAAATCTTTATAGAGTGCCGTAAATGGATTCAGACACAATTGCCAAGTCGTTTAAATCATCATTTGTTGAACAATCCAAAGGACTGCTAAGCTGAGCAACTTTTTCAGAGCTCACAGACACATACAGATCCCACTCTGTACTTTAACACAAGATCTGCTAGAGAGAGATGGGTGGGGGAGTGAGTGTGGGATGAAAGAGCAACAGCAAGCCAACCAGCATTGTGGCTTAAAAAGATGGATTAGGAAGAGGGACAACAACCAGCTTCCAGGCTTCCCTTCGACACCCAACGAGATGGATCACTTTAGGCGATCAACTTTCTCAGAGTCCTAGAGAGGTCAAAAACCATCTTCCTACAGACCTGCACTGCACCAATGATAGAAGATGGCCCGTAACCTTCAATGGGATTGTCCCTCAATGGATTAATATGGGCTGGGAATAAAAATACGCATATGCCCTCACAAATTTTAAGTATGAACGTACAATGTGCATGGACACAAACAAACAAACACACACACACACACACACACACGTGTGTAATTTCAACATTTTCCTTTTAAGCTGTTTTATTTTTTGTTTTTTAATTCAAAAATTTTTAAGTGTCTCTCAAGTCAGGCTCCCCTCCTGATGACTGTTCTGAATTTGACAATAATTCAGAAATCGATTTTCTCATCTGTTGTCCAAATTCAGATGTTTTTTGACTGGATTCCCATCTAAATACTAACCAGGCATAATCCTTCTTATCTTGTTCAAGTTCACAATATATATTGTGTCACAATCCCTGGTATGCCCAAATATGGGAGGAAGCATACTGCTTCCTTTCTCTGTCTATCGGCTCACCCCAGGAGACCATCCAGACAGAAAGCCATTATCTTTAACAATATATATAGTTACATTTTACTGATAAAGTAAAGTAAAGCTCTCGACAGCTAGTCATACCCTTCTGGGTTTCGAACTTGGGCTGCTTGCATATTAAGCAGTTGTATTAACCTCTAAGCCACAAGTTCTCCTCACTTTATCAGCTGAACCAGGGGGGAAATTAAGTGTTTTTTTTTTCTTCTGTCAGATCACCTAGTCTACCCAAATATGGGAGGGAGCATACTGCTTCCCTTTCGCCTTTCAGCCCCACTCCAGGAGCCTTCACAGACAGTGGCTTTCATGAAAAACTATTTTGTGTTACATTTTACTGATAAAGAAAGAGGCTACTATAGATCTATTTCAAGCTATTTAGCTCTCATCAGCTGTTTGTCGTAAAAGCGACTGCCTGCGAAGGCTCCTGGATTGGGTCTGAAAGGCGAAAGGGAAGCAGTATGCTCCCTCCCATATTTGGGTAGGCCAAAAATGACAGAAGATATATATAGTAAGAGAGTTCACTGACTACCATCTTGCATAATGGACCCATCAGGCCAATAAAATTCCATTCAAACATCCGCCCCACTCAGACATGCCCAAGAATAATTGCTTGAAGGAGAGATGGGGGATTGACGGTATTGCTCCTACTCCATCTGTCGGTCCTTGCCCTCTGTACATGGGAGGAAACCTGTGTAACAAATTCATTTTCACTTTGCTCATTTGGCCTACCCCAGTGTTGGGGAATTCTGGCCCTTTTATGATTTGTGGACTTCAACTCCCAGAATTCCTGAACTAGCCAAAATTCTAGTAATTGAAGCCCACAAGTCTCTGGCAACAGATGTGGGGAATTATGGCTGTCCACAGCAGTCCACAAGTCTTGGAATCCACAAGCCTCTGGGAGCAGAGGCAGCCATGCTGGCCCAGGAATTCTGGGAATGAAGTCTACGAATCTCTGGGAACAGAGATGGGGAATTATGGATGTCCACAGCAAAGCAATCCACAAGTCTCTGACTCCAGGAGTCTCTGGGAGCAGAGGCAGCCATTCTGGCCCAAGAATTCTGGGAGTTGAAGTCCACAAGTCGTAAAAGGGCCATAATTCCCCACCTCTGGCCTACCTGATCAAGTCTTGCTTTTCTTTTTCAGATTCTTCTAAACCACATGTTTAGCAATAGCAATAGCAATAGCAGTAGACTTATATACCGCTTCATAGGGCTTTCAGCCCTCTCTAAGCGGTTTACAGAGAGTCAGCATATTGCCCCCAACAATCTGGGTCCTCATTTTACCCACCTCGGAAGGATGGAAGGCTGAGTCAACCCTGAGCCGGTGGGATTTGAACCGCTGAACTGCTGATCTAGCAGTAGCCTGCAGTGCTGCATTTAACCACTGCGCCACCTTGGCTCTTGTTGGAGAACTTGAGGGCAAATCAACATGAAGATGCTAAATAGATCACTGTTTCCCAACCTTGGGAACTTGAAGACGTCCAGACTTCAACTCCCAGAATTCACCAGCCAGTGAATGGTGGCTGAGGAATTCTGGGAGTTGAAGTCCAGCCATCTTCATGTTGCCAAGGTTGGGAAACACGGATGTAGATGTAGAAGGAATGGATTTTTATCCGTTTTCCCATTCAAATCATTGTAATATTATGTGGGAGATAGGATTTTAACTAACCACTGGTGTTTTAATTCCTTTCATTTTGTTTTGAACAGCTTGTCCCCAAGCTTAGGAATGTTAAGGAAGTACGGCTGGTCCCCCACTTACAACAGTTCACCATTCAAAGTTACAACAGCCCTGAAAAAAGCGACAGGACCGTTTTTCACACTAAAACAACCATGCCAGCCTCCTGGCGGTCACGTGATCAAAATTCAGATGCTTGGCAACTGGCATGTACTTATGCCGGTTGCAGTGTCACGTGATTCCTTTTTGCCACCTTCTGACGAGCCAAGTCAATGGGGAAGCTGGATTCACTTAACAACATGTTACTAACTTAATAACCACAGCGATTCACTTCACAACGGTGGCAAGACAAGTTGTAAAATGGGGCAAAATGGCCTTAACCACTGTCGCTTAGCAACAGAAATTTGGGGCTCAACTGCAGTTGTAAATCGAGGACTACCCGGACTTTCTGTATCTGTAAAAAGGTTTGGACACATCAAATCTTTTCCTTTTTAAGTGGTTCTGATATATTACTAGAAGGAGATATCTTTAAGGTTCCAAGCATAACTTAATGAAATTTGTGAATTTTCCAACTTTCGTAGCAATGAAAAGGCAATATTGGACAATAGGATTCAGGATGCTCCAGGTTTAACAGGAAGTTTAAAAACTAATCTGTAACAATTTGAATAAACATCATACAATACTATTACTTTGACATAATAGAAACGTACTAATTTTTCACAATGTTTAGCTTTTTTTATATATATATTCATTCTTTTTTTTTTCTTTTGTGCTGTTTAAGGTTTTTTTTAAGGTATATATAATTTACTCAAAAAGGTTGAAATGGAATGCGTTAATTTGGTTCTTAACCATTATTACTGCTATTATTACTAGTACTACTATAATTAACTGTATTGGTCTGAAAATTCAATAAAAATTGCTATTGTTCGGGAAAAAAACAACACTTTTTTTCCCTCCTTCAGTGGCTTTGATAAACCTTTAAGATGCTGGAATCTGCACCTTTTATATTTTTTAAACTTTGCTTTTTTTAAAAAGTGAGACGTAATTCCCAGCTTTTCTCCATGTGTATTTGTCAGGAGCACGTTAATGTAAAACTCTTTTTCTACTTTCTTCACAACCACAAGTAATTTGATCACAGCATCTGGTCCATTGCAATCTACTCAAGGTGCATGTATACAACATTCAGTTAATGCAACAGGAATTATCAATGACCAAGAGCAACAAGCATCTTGTAACAGCATTCTATCACTGACATCATTACAGCACATTTATCATTCATATGTCTTTTTCCCCCCCACAAACAATTACTACAGATTTGTTATTCTGACTTCACCTTCCCATAGGTTAAAACACTGCTCTTTCCATTGCTTGGTTTTATTGCATGGCATCCAACGTTCCAATTATCTGATTCATTTACCTTTTTTATTTTCGTTCTTTGTTCAGACTGGGGGGGTTTATAACATCCTTATAACTCTTTGGGGTCAGCACAATCACCTCTCCTGCATTGCTATGAAATATGAACTTGCTTAACAAACTTGACCGAAATGTTTTCTTTTTGCATGCTTGCTGTTACTCGACAACTTACTGCTTCAGAAGAATCAGGATTCTCCCCCCACTCAAGTTCTCTATATACTTATTTCATTTTTTTTTTAAATCCATCTATTTACAGAGTCCCACGGAATCAAAGAACTAAGCTCACATCATTCTACTCTTAGGCTTCCCCAATAAACCTCCCACCAGTCCCCCCACCAATGAAGAAATGACCACACCATTCATCAAGATGTGTGAGATGCGATCTATTTCCTACATGATTTTAGAAGATAGCTCGACTTTCTAAAAAAGAAAAAAAAAGGTATTGCCATCTCCTTCCTCACGATCGATATCTTAGAAAAATGCTCTTCATCCTCTTGCCTAGATGTGGAATGCTGTGCTAATCGAGGTTTAACGTCACAGTGAATCCCAATAAATCTGGGCACAAGCTTCCGTTGGAAACCTAGGCTGGGTTTGCAACAGAAAGGTAGCATCTGAGGTCTTTTGGCTGTTGAACGGTGATGGGATGAAGGGAGAAAGGAAGCAAGACACGAGCGTTAAGGAGTGTCCCTTGCAGACCAGGTGACATCTTCAAGGAAGCAATCCCAAGGGTCCAGCACAGTTGCTCAGTCGGAAGAGGTGATGGCTCGTGAGCAGCCCGGTCTATCAAATATTGCATCTTCTAGCACGTAAAGTTAAACCCTCGTCTTGAAGAGTATCAGAAAGTATTGACAACCAAAAGTGTCCACTTAATTTTTTTTAAAAAAAGATCAGTGCTTTTAGTCCTGAGTTAGGTATGAATCCAGGACTTCCTGTTAAATTTCAGAAGATCTTCCAGGAGACAGCCGAAAAGGTCTACCTCTTGGGTCCTCCCACATCGGCACTCCTTGAAGGATCTCCTGCGCTACAAGGTGAGTGCAGCTCTGTTGCCTTCTAAAAATGCGCAACTCTTTTTAAAACAGTTGGTTTCTTCAATCTTTCAGGTTAAACTTGATAGACTCAATTAGAAAGAGACGGGTTGAATCAGAGATGGGTTTGTTGTTGTTGTTGTTAAAAAAAGGGACAGCATTGAGACCGAAAGAGATGGCGAGGCACTCAAGGTTCCAGTCTATGCATAAAATTCCTCCTGCTTGTCAGGTTTTTGGTATGTGACACTTGCCTGCTTGGGCTCTTCCAGCGTGTAGCTTCCTTCATCTTTCTTCTTCATCCGATAGATCAAGAGCATCACCAGGAAGGCTGCGAAGAGGGCCCCAACGACCCCTCCCACAATCACAGCTGCAAAGGGGCAACAGAGGAAAGTTAGCGGGATTTGCATCTGCTTTTACCTTTTGTATAAAAACATTTTAAAAATAATTTTAATAATAGTAAAAGCTTGAGGAAGTAGGGAGGGATAGACAGGTGGATGGATGGACAGGTGGATGGATGGACAGGTGGGTGGGTGGGTGGGTGGATGGATGGGTGGATGGGTGGATGGATGGATGGATGGATGGGTGGATGGATGGGTGGATGGGTGGATGGATGGGTGGATGGATGGATGGATGGATGGATGGACAGATGGATGGATATCAGGAGTGTCTACAGAGGAAGAAAAAATAATTGAATATTAAAAGTCTGAGGAAGTAGGGAGGAATGAGCAATTGGAGAGATGGATGGATGGACAGGTGGATGGATGGGTGGATGGATGGACGGACGGGTGGATGGACAGGTGGATGGATATCAGGAGTGTCTACAAAGGAAGAAAAATAATAATTGAATATTAAAAGCTTGAGGAAACGGAGGAATGGGCAGATGGATGGATGAAAGGATGGGTGGGTGGGTGGATGGATGGATGGGTATGTGTGTGGATGAGTAGACAGCTAGATGGACAGGAGTATCTACAGAGAAAGAAAAAATGGATGGATGGATGGATGGATGGATGGATGGATGGATGGATGGATGGATGGATGGACGGGTGCATGGATGGGTGAATGGACAGATGGATGGACGGATGGATGGATGGATGGATGGATGGATGGATGGATGGATGGACGGGTGGATGGACAGGTAGATGGATGGATGGATGGATATCAGGCGTGTCTACAGAGGAAAAAAATAATTGAATATTAAAAGTTTGAGGAAGTAGGGAGGAATGAGCAATTGGAGAGATGGATGGATGGATGGACAGACAAAAGATGGACAGATGGAATGTCTACAGAGGAAGAATCAAAATAGTCAAGAGTGTGCCTGCAACTACACTACTGAAGCTTCATCTCCTTTTTAACATGTTGCATGCACAAAAATGGGGTGAATCTTTGATTGTATGGCTGTGCACACCATTCTGACTCTTTTTTAAAATCATCCTACCCCCCCCCACCACCACAGCTACCTCTGATGTATTTGTATTGTCTATTTCACTAGTTCTAAAGAAGGGCTTTCATGCTCCTAAAACTGATAGCCTTCCATAAAGCTTTGGAAAACTGGTTTTCTCCCCAGGGACTGGATCGGGGCATTAGATAGCCAGTTCTGTATGGGTTATGAGAATGATTGTGGTTGCCTTTGGATGTATATAAGAACATAAGGAGGGGGCTCTGCTGGATTGGACCCCTGACACATTCTAGTCTAGCAGCCTTTTGAAAGATGAAAATTTGAAATTTATTTCTATTTATTTATGGCCAGTGACCAGAGAAGTCACTGCAACAATAAAAGCAGTGCATAAAAGCCGGCTCAGATACAAGAGCAAGGTGTTGCACAATAAATCAAGCATGGCGGGGGGGAGGGGGGGGAGAGAGAACTTTAAGGAGAATCTGTTTTAAAAAGCAGCAGGAGAAAAAGAAAAGAAAAAAGACTGTAAAAACAAGGGCTGTAGAAAGTTTGGTTTAGAAAGGTGTTTGGGGACTGAATCAAATCTAGCTTTTGAAACGTATCAGATAAGATCAAATCGCTGAACTGAAAGTCTCAAAGTCAATTCTGAATCTGACTGTCATCCTCGCTCCCAGTAAAAATGGTTATGACATGGGATATTTATGCTAAAAAAATTATGCACATGTAGGGAAATTACAAAGAAATGCTTTGAATTAGGGAAAGTCAAAAATAGAAAGTGAATGTGGGTTTTTACAGTATAATGTTTTTTTTAAAAAACCACTAGAAAGTTAGGCAACGATGGCTCACAAGTTTAGTGCAAGTTTAGGTATGTCAACTTTTCTCTTTAGCTCTGTGTTTCTCCTTCCTCTGCCTTTTTTCTCCCACGCTATAGTCTAGCTTCCACTATCAGATAGTCTGGCAGCTGCCTTAGATACAGATAAAGATTAACAGAGTTGGAAGGTACCTTGTAGGTCATCTAGTCCAACCCCTGGCCCAAGCAGGAGACCCTACACCATTTGAGAGATGGCAGTCCATTCTCTTCTTGAAAGCTTCCAGTGATGAAGCTCCCACAACTTACTGAAGGCAACTTCCACTGGTTGATTGTTCTCACTGTCAGGAAATTTCTCCTCATTTCCAGGTTGAATCTCTCCTTGTTCAGTTTCCATCCATTATTCCTTCTCTGGCCTTCAGATGGAAATAGCTTGACCCCCTTCCTCCTCTCTGTGGCAGCCCCTCAAATATTGGAACACTACTATCATGTCTCCCCTGGTCCTTCTCTTCACTAGACTAACCATGCCTTGGTTGCAAGTCATGCATTCCAAGCAAGGCTCTGTATCTTCTTTAACATTTATCGAGATTAAAGG